>NW_021145441.1:9657-36671 GCF_002837175.3 Physeter macrocephalus | reverse complement strand
GGCCACAATAGAGGGAGGCCCACATCCCACAAAAAAAAAAGAAGCCAGACACAAAAAGGCCATATATTGTATGATTCCATTTATATGAAATGTCCAGAATAGGCAAATCCATAGAGACAGAAAATAGATTAGTGGTTACCAATGGCTGGGAGGGGTTGTGGATGGAGAGTGACTGCTAATGGGCTTCTTTTTGGGGTAATGAAAATCTTCTAGAATTAAATAGTGCTACTAATAAGAACCTACTGTATAGAACAGGGAACTCTACTCAGTACTCTGTAACTACCTATATGGGAAAGGAATCTAAAAGAGCATGGATATATGTATATGTATAACTGATTCACTTTGCTGTACAACAGAAACTAACACAACATTGCAAATCAACTATACTCCAATAAAAATTAATTTTAAAAAAACAGTGCTAATGTTTGTACAACTCTGAATATACTGTATTACATTGAATCGTACACTTTAAATAGGTGAATTTTTTGGTTTGTGAATTATATCTCAATAAAGCTGATACAAAAAATTCCATATGTTATATGGAATCTAAAAAAAAAATGGTTCTGAAGAACCTAGGGGCAGGACAGGAATGAAGACGCAGACATAGAGAATGGACTTGAGGACATGGGGAGGGGAAAGGGTAAGCTGGGACAAAGTGAGAGAGTGGCATGGACATATATACACTACCAAATGTAAAACAGATAGCTAGTGGGAAGCAGCCACATAGCACAGGGAGATCAGCTCGTTGCTTTGTGTCCACCTAGAGGGGTGGGATAGGCAGGGTGGGAGGGAGACGCAAGAGGGAGGAGGTATGGGGATATATGTTTATGTATAGCTGATTCACTTTGTTATACAGCAGAAACTAACACACCATTGTAAAGCAGTTATACTCCAATAAAGATGTTAAGAAAAAAAATTCCATATGTAACATATTTCTGTTGGACAGCACTGAATTAGAGCAATAATTTAAAAAATAACTACTAACATTTAGTGTTTACTCTGTGCCAGGGACTGTGCTATGCACATCACATATACGAACTCATCAAGACCCTGTGAGTAGGTGCTATTGTCAGTGCCCTTTAGCAGATGAGGCAGTTGAGACTCAGAGAGGTTAAGTGACTTGTTCAAGGTCACACAGTTCCTAAGTGGTGGAGCCAGCATTTGAAACTAGGTGGTTTGACTCCACAGGCACCATGGTATTCTGCTTCTAGAACACAGTGAGCAACAGAGCCAGAGGAAATTTTCCCTTTGGCTGGGAATCTTGAGGAGGGAGCGGGCGGAAGGAAATATAAACCTTGCTCAGAGACAGGGCAGGAACCCTGGTCTCAGATCTCACTTATGCCCACCTGCAGTACTCCCTGATGACTCACATGACAGGGACAGGGACTTCCAGGAGCTGCCACCAATGTCCTCAGCCTTGCTGAACAACTCCTCCAGGCCAGGTTCCATGCCCTGGTAGGCCCTGGCCCAGCCCCATCCGACAGTCACAGAGGGCAGGTAGGAGGGCTCGGAGCCCCTGCGGGTCAGTCCCTGCAGGGGGCCTGACAGGGTGATGTGTGGCTCCGAATGGCGGCGGCCCCACTCAAGGTGGAGGGGAGGCTGCAGGTGCCGGTAGCTGTCGTGAGGAAGAGAAGGGTAAGGAGAAAGGGATAGCTCCTCCAGGGCTCAGAGCTAGCTCAGCCTAGTACTTGGAGCTGAGGGCAGAGGGGCTCTGGGAAGATTCATGGTCCATGAAGAATGATTCCTCCCTCCTGAGTCTCCCAGCCCACTCCCCACTCAAGGAGAAGAGGCGCTTACCTGCATCCATCTCCGTGGAAGCAGAAGCCTCGCTGGAAATATCTGCAGACCTGGGATGCCTTCCGGTCCTGAGCGAAGCAGCGGCTGGACCCCCAGTGACAGGCACCTCGGTCAAAGTTCCTAAGAGATCATCTGAGTCATGCCCAGCCCCATTTTAGTTCCTGCCTTTGTTATCCTTCTAGAAAGAGGCTGTGTGACATGAGGACTCAGGCTCCAGGCTTGGTCCTGTGTTCAAATCCTGACTCCGCTTGATAACCCTGGATGGTAATTCAATTTCCCTAAAGCTTGGTTTCCTCCCCCTTAAACATGAGGGTAACAATGCCTCCTGTTACCTTAGGGTTGTCGTGAAGGGTTTTTTAGATTTCGCACAATGCACATAGCAGGTGCTCAGTAAATCATAGTGATTCCTATTACCTTCTCCAAGCACAGAGTCTTGTGGGCTCTGGATTCAGAATTCTGGGTTCAGATTCCGGAACCAGGGCCTGCTCTATGGGCACAGACCCGTGTAGTCACGCAGGGGCCCCACATTTGCTTCAATGTTCTGCCATTGCTGTCTTGAAATTATTAAATTTTTGAACAAGGGACCCTGATTTTCTTTTTGTGCTGGGTCCTACAAATTATATAGCCAGTTCTGCCTGGTACCACTACTTCTTGGTTGTATGAGCTTGGACAAACTTTCCATGCCTCAGTTTCTTCATTTGTAAGTTATCAGTACTTAATTTATGGGATGATGTAAAACGTAAATGAGATATTGTATGTGAAGTATAGTTATCCCTTGGTATCCATGCGAGGTTGGTTCCAGAACCTCCACGGACACCAAAATCCATGGATGCTCGAGTCCCTTATATAAAATGGCATAGGGACTTCCCTGGTGGTCCAGTGGTTAAGAGACCGTGCTTCCACTGCAGGGGGCACAGGTTCAATCTCTGGTCGGAGAACTAAGATCCCGAATGCCACGTGGCCCAGCCAAGAAATAGAAAAAATAAAAATAAATAAATAAAAATAAAAACTAAATAAAATGGCATAGTATTTGCATATAACCTATGCCTATGCTCCTGTAAACTTTAAATTATCTCTAGATCACTTATAACACCTAATACAATGTAAATACTATGTAAATACTTGCTGGTACACAGCAAATTCAAGTTTTGCTTTTTGGAACTTTCTGGGATTTTTTTCCGAAATATTTTCAATCTGCGGTTGGTTTAATGCACGGATACGGAACCCACAGATACACATGGCCAACTATACCTGGCACATAGCAAGCCCTCAATAAATATTAGCTGTTCTTATCACTCTGCTGTCATCATTATCATCATCATCGCCACCACTACTACAGGGACATTTGAGGGTCAGCCTGTGAGGTGGGAAGGGTAGGAGGAGGCCAAGTTGGGCCAACATTTATTGAGAATCTACTATGTGTCCAGGCCTGAGCCAGGGCTCTGGGGACCTCTGCTCTTGTCATGTGCTTCCTTGCCAGGAGTGGGAATAAGCCCACATGTGAAGTGGCCAGGGCAGCAGGGACGGGGACAGAGGCCAGACTCTTGTCCCAAGAGAACAGACTGCCAGCTGATGCTGGGGGTCTGCCATAGAGTGGCCCCCACCATTCTCCAGAGAATGTCCAAGAGAGGCCCTGGCAGAGAAGCAGGTGGAGGAAGGGCAGGATGGGTGACAGGCACCCAGCCTTGTTGGGGAAGGTACCAGATCGTCGGGCACATGGTCCTTATTACAATGATTATTATTATATTATTACATAATATATAATACTTATAAAAACTGTAGTTGTTATTATGTTATTTTTATGGAAGCTGTTGTGAGGGCCAGGGTAAAATAAGATCATTAAACGGTAACTTTTTTTTTCGGTACGCGGGCCTCTCACTGCTGTGGCCTCTCCCGTTGCGGAGCACAGGCTCCAGACGCGCAGGCCCAGCGGCCATGGCTCACGAGCCTAGCCGCTCCGCGGCACGTGGGATCCTCCCGGACCGGGGCACGAACCCGTGTCCCCTGCATCGGCAGGCGGACTCTCAACCACTGCACCACCAGGGAAGCCCCTAAACAGTAACTTTTGATTTTAATTCAGACCACTACGTCATTTTTGGTTTAATTCAGAAGAAATTCGAAGAATTGAGTGCCCCTGCTATAACAAACAACCTTTCATTTCCATTTGCTTATTTACGTGAACAAGATTTCTCAGTGTTTCCATTCATAAATATTAAAAATAGAAATTGATGTTGATAACACAACACTGTAAATCAATTATACCCTAATAAAAATTTTTAAAAATAAAATTGAATAACAGACAACCGCCCCCCCCCGCAAAAAAAGAAAGAAACTGATGTTGAATCCTGTCTTATTCTAGCAATAAGTAATGTTTATCCATGGATATATGAGCTTTTTTTTGGTGGGGGGGAAGCAACAATCTCATCTAAATTTTGTAATGAAAATTTTGTTATTTAGTAATTAACTGTTAAAGTGTATAGGGAGTTCCCTGGCAATCTAGTGTTTGGGACTCAGCACTTTCACTGCCAGGGCCTGGGTTCGATCCCTGGTGAGGGAAATAAGACCCTGCAAGCCTATGGCATGGCCAAAAAAAAAAAAAAGTGTGTAATTTATTTCTTTTGATCAGTTGAGTACTACTAATAACTAAATCTAGAAAAAAATCATATTTCTGTTTCACAAATATTTTTGTTGCAGGAACAGATAATATCGTGATCAGTGAAAGACTTCTGAGAAGAAAAATATTTGTATTGGTAAAATTCTGTGGGAGAAGTAGAATAGGCATTCAAGGAGAAAAGGAGTTATGTAAAACTGTAAAGAGCCTGCTTTTATATACTTTTAAATGGATGACAGTATATGTTAAATCTCTCTGGTAGTTAGATGCCACTGGATGCATGAAAAGAATAATGTACTTAATCAAATCCACCTTGCTCACCTGCCATTGCTGCTCAGCTGCCCACACAGCAAGTTCATTGGCAGGTCCCAAAGCAAGCAGCCTGAAATACCTTCGACTGAAATTCTACACAGGGCTACAGCCAGCCCCAGCCCAGTACCCCATGGTGACTTTCAATCATTCTCACTGCCTGGCTTGGAAGAATTGAGAGACTCCTGCAGGAAGATTGAGGGCAAGTTCTTGTGGGCTGAGAGCTTTGAACACATCCCTCAAAATCTTGCCTGAAGTGCCAGCCTTAGAGAAGAAAGATTCAGAAACGGTAAAAAGCATTTGATTTAGTGATGTAACTACTCTAAAAACATCTTTTAAAACTCTCTTTTGGAATTAAAACAGAATAATTGTATTATTTTGAAGTGGGACTATTTAGAATACATTAGAAATTTAACCTTTGCAACAATTTACGTTATGATGAATACCATTAGATAACTTGGAGTGTGAAGGGGATACATGTTTTTTCAAATTTCTTTTAGGTTTATAGAAGATGCCTGGCCTGGTATGTTTCTGCTCCCAATTATAACATGTGGAGTAGATAGGAAGAGGCTGCAGTGGGGGAGGGACCAGATCAGTGGTGACAGCCAAAGTTAGGGAGGATAGAAGGTGGATGGAGGTTGGGGTGAGGGGCGAGGTGGAAATGACAGTCACTGGAGAAAGGGTGGGTGACCTGAGAGGAGGAGCCTCTCACCCCCTAGGGGAGGAGCCAGTGGCCCTCAAAGGAAGGGCTTGAAAGCCTCCTGTCGCCAGTCCCCAAAGCTTTGCTTTCCCTAAAGACCACCAATGAAGCTGACCTCCAGGACTGCCTAAGAGGCCACCATACTAGCTCCTTCACAAGCTGAGAGATCCAGCAACAGAGCTCTCCCAGCATGTCCAGAGGTGCTCTTAGACCATCACAGCAACAGGAGCTAGGGGCTTTGTGATCAAATTGATTTGAGAAACTCCTCCTTCTATATTTTTTTAGAGTCATGTTGTATATTGCTTACCATACATGAACATATTAAATGCTCTGATAAGTCCTGCCCTCCACCCACACAGTCTTAACATACCAATAAAACACATTTTGTTTGGGGTACTGGCAAATTAGTGCATTTAATCCTCAAAACAAGCCTTAAAAGTCAGGAGTCATCTTTTGTTTCAAAATCTGAGGCTCAGAGAGGTCAAGTAACTGGCCTGGGACCCGGAACAAGAGTTAGGACTATAACCCAGGTGTCCTCACTCAGCACACTACTTCTCTAGTTAACCAAGATTGACTTGTCAGGGCTGAGGGCTGTTGGATTTGGGGAATTTCTTAAGCCAAATTCTGAGGCCAAGGGTTGGGGACAGAACAGCCAGAGGTCACCGGTAATCTAGGCCTGGGGAGGCAGCAAAAGCAGCTGGGTGGCTGGGAGGCCAGAGCAGTGGACCCCTGAGCAGTGGTCAGGACTGGCCTGTTGGGTGAACACAGGGTATGCAGAGGAGAGCAGGGATGAGGAAGGTGGGGCTGGGTACAGTGAGGGGGAGGTGGAACCTGCCAAATGAGCCCCCTGACCAAGATTCTTAAAACTTGAGGGCCCAACTTAGTCTAGCATGCACCCTTCCTTCTTGAGCTTTGGGCAGGATCAGGAACAACTGAAAATCTCCTTTAGTAAATGTCCATCTTCTTTTTCTTGCCTTCCTCTTGCTGCCAGATTGCCTTTCTTCCCAGCTTGGGAAAACCATTTCACACTGAGACCCTAAGGTCTACAATGATCCCTCCTTTACCCAATATTCAGTTCTCTCTGGGAACTCATCTCTTCCATCTGTTGGCAAAATGAATCTGTGCTAAGGTATGAATGCCTGATGGAAGGCCTAGTGAGCTAGCACCCAAAAGAATGACTCTCTAATGGTGTAATGTTCAACCTGAAGTGTTTCCATTCCCACACTTATGAACACCTGGCACCAGGCTACATACTGGGGCTACAAAGATGACCAGGGGACCAGATCCTACTGCAGGAAGCTGTATAGTATTTCTGGGCAGAGAAACATTTGTTGAGTGGAAGAGAAAAAAGGCAAATGGGGAATCTCTGCCCTAAATGAGCTAGCCCTGACTTATCCCCTCTCTGGCCTCAGTTTCCTCCTCTGAACTGTGAGGGGTGAGAGATAGTCTCCAGACACTTCCAGCGTTGGGGTGGGGGCTAGGAAGCCCCTTTTCCCACCTGATGCACCCCAAATTCTTAAAGACTGAGCTTTCAGTGGACAGACAGAACCCCAAAGAATTTTCTCCCACTTCCCCTGTGTTCTCCCAAAACCCAGGCCCCTACCTGTGTGGTCGCTGGGAGCGGGGCCTGCTCTCTCCACCTCGGCTGCCGCCATCCGGCTCCGCAGGGTCCATCCCAGCTGTGGCCCCTAATGAGAATCAGGCAGGGCTGCTCTGGTGCTCCTTTATCCCTCTCTCTCCGGGCAGGGCCAAAGGGAGGAGGGGCTGCGCAGGCAGGCCCACCCCTCCCCATGGCCCCCCGGCCTGCAGGAAGGAGGAGGGATGGACGGTGAAGCAGGATGGCTGGAAGGCTAGGAGGCTGGGGGCTCCAAATGCCCTGTCCAGGCTATAGGATGTGGGTGGGGTGGGGCATGAAGGCCTTAAGGGATCCCTAGATGATTACTGGAGGAAACTGGGGGGATGGTTTAAGGACTTTAAGGGCCTCAGCAAGGGCCACCATAAGAGGTGGCCAGGAGGGGGCTTGTCTGAGGCTGTGTCTAATGAGGAAGCTCCAGATTAGATGAGAGCAAATCAGCCAGTCAGAGCCTCTCCTGGGCAGTATAAATAAATGGCTGTTGGATTTGTAGCTTGCACTGTGGAGAACAATTGGATTGGGCCCATTGACGGTGGGGAGTGAGGAGAATGAGGACTATGAGGTCTAAGAGCCCTTCCAGCTCTGACTATTCCTAACACCCCTCAATTCCTATCTTAATCCTCCAAAGCCCATGTACTCTCCACTAGACTGCAGTGCCCCATGTGGGAGGTAAGTTGGGAAAGTTAAAAAGACGAAATAGGAGGAATTCACTTAAAAGTTAAAGGAGAGATTTTTTTAATTGAATTTAATCAACGTCCTATATTTATCAGTAAATTTTTTTTTTTTTTTTTTTTTTTTTGTGGTGTGCAGACCTCCCTCTGTTATGGCCTCTCCCGTTGCGGAGCACAGGCTCCGGACGCGCAGGCCCAGCGGCCATGGCTCACGGGCCCAGCCGCTCCGCGGCCTGTGGGATCCTCCCAGACCCGGGCGCGAACCCGGTTCCCCTGCATCGGCAGGCGGACGCGCAACCACTGCGCCACCAGGGAAGCCCCTTTATCAGTAAATTGAGACACTAGTTTGGGAAACGAATTGTCTTGGACATCTTTGTTATTTCCTTAACTTTTGCTGATCAAAATTATTTTTTATTTATTTTTAAAATTTATTTTATTTATTTTATTTTTGGCTGTGTTGGGCCTTTGTTGCTGCACGCGGGCTTTCTCTAGTTGTGGCGAGCAGGGTCTACTCTTTGCTGCGGTGTACAGGCTTCTCATTGCAGTGGCTTCTCGCGTTGCACAGCACGGTCTCTAGGTGTGCGGGCTTCAGTAGTTGTGGCACAGGGGCTCAGTACTTGTGGCTTGCGGGCTCTGGAGCGCAGGCCCAGTAGTTGTGGCACACGGGCTTAGTTGCTCCGCAGCATGTGGGATCTTCCCAGACCAGGGCTCGAACCCGTGTCCCCTGCGTTGGCAGGTGGATTCTTAACCACTGCGCCACCAGGGAAGCCCTGGATCAAAATTATTTAAAAAAAAAATTTTATAGGTGCTGCCAATTAGCCCTCTGTGGTGGCTGTGCCAGATTATACTCCCACCAACAGTATGAGAGTGCCTGTGTCTGCACACCCTTGCCAACACAATATAATCAAACTTGTTAGTATTTGTTAATTTGTTATGTAAAACAACAGTCTCTCATTGTAGTTTTATTTAATTTTTTTTGGCTGTGGAATATGAGATCTTAGTTCCCGGACCAGGGATCAAACCCGCACCTCCTGCAGTGGAAGCACGGAGTCTTAATCACTGGACCGTCAGGAAGTCCCTCGTAGGTTTTTTTGGTTTTTTTTTTTTGGCTGCGTTGGGTCTTCATTGCTGTGCGTGGGCTTTCTCTAATTGCGGCGAGCAGGGGCTACTCTTCATTGTGGTGCACGGGCTTCTTATTGCAGCAGCTTCTCTTGTTGCAGAGCACGGGCTTTAGCCGCACGGGCTTCAGTAGTTGCAGCACTGGGGCTCAGTAGTTGTGGCAGTTGTAGCTCGTAGGCTCTAGAGCACAGGCTCAGTAGTTGTGGCGCACAGGTTTCATTGCTCCGCGGCATGTGGGATCTTCCCGGACCAGAGCTCGAACCTGTGTCCCCTGCATTGGCAGGCAGATTATTAACCACTGAGCCACCAGGGAAGTCCCCCCTCATTGTAGTTTTAATTTACATTTCTCTTACTATGAGATTAAGCATCTCTCCATATGTTTTAGAGGCATTTCTTTTCCTGTTCATATCCTTTGCCCATTTGGGTTGTTGACATTTTACTCATTGATTGGTAGGTGCTCTTTACATATTAAGGAAATTAGCCTTTGTCTTATTATGTCACACATTTTTTTAACATGGTTGACTTAAATTTTTTTGTGTTCCCCCCACTGGAAGAAATTTTTTTAGTGTGATGTAGTAAGATCTTTTATCTCTATTTTATAGACTCTAAGTTTTGTGTATACTGCATGAAACTTAGAAACTTCTGTGTATACAAGAGATTTTTGAAAGGTCTATCTACTTCAAGATTATATATAATTTTCCCCACGTGTTTCTTCTAGGTTGTTTTTTCCCTCCCCCACTCTTCTAGTTTTTTTTTTTCTTAAACATTGTATAAATATATCAAATTTATCCATTTTCCTGTTGATGGACATTTTTATTGTTTCTAAGTTTTTACTCTTGCTGTAAAGAACATGTGTATGGGGCTTCCCTGGTGGCGCAGTGGTTGAGAGTCTGCCTGCCGATGCAGGGGACGCGGGTTCGTGCCCCGGTCTGGGAAGATCCCACATGCCGCGGAGCGGCTGGTCCCGTGAGCCATGGCCGCTGAGCCTGCGCGTCCGGAGCCTGTGGTCTGCAACAGGAGAGGCCACAACAGTGAGAGGCCTGCGTACCGAAAAAAAAAAAAAGAACATGTGTATGAGTCTTAGTGCAATTTGGTGGCTTTCACCCTAGGGTACTATGTCAGGCTACCTTCTCCAGGAAATAGATTTAGAGGTTTACTTGCAGGACACTCACTGGGGAGTGCTCCTGAGAACAACACCTGTAAGAAATTGTAGGAAGCAGGATTGGGTAGAGAGAGAAATTAAACTGCAATGTACCTAGGACAGAAGCCCCAGTTCTGGAGCTGGACTATTCTTCACGTTGTTTCAAATTGGGGCAAGGAGGCTTGGCTTGTCCCCACATGTTGGCTATAGGCTGCCCCTGAGGAGGGGGCGTGCTTATCCTGGGCAAGGCGGCCCCCTTCACTGCGGGCAATTTCCTGAGAGGAACTCACCTGTGAGCCCAGCAGCCACGGACCTCAGTGCCCGGGTTCTGAGGGGTGGAAACTGGGTGATGCCTCACAGCTTCCACAGGCGCATTTTAACTTTACAAGATTTTGCCAAATTGTTTTTCAAGTTGATTTTATCAACTTCTACTCCCTTCTGCAGTATATGAGAATTTGTATTGTTATTCTTCCTTTCCACATTTTGTCTTGGTTTTCCTATGTTATTTTGGGAATAATTTCTACAGATCTGTTTTTTTAATTTTTTAAAATTTTTTACAGATCTTTTCTGAGGGGCAAAAATGATCTCTTTGGCTATGTCTGTTTTTTAACTCATTTTTTTTCTGGAGGTTCCAGGTATTTCTTGTAAAATGTTTGTCTTTTTTTTTTTTTTTTCTTCCTTAAAAAGCAAACTGTTTCTTTTGTATGATTTTCATCTTTATATTTTTAAATAATATAAAACTTGTCTCAAAAAAAAAAAACTTGTCTCCTATATGATAATCAATAGCTATACTTTTTGATGTCCTGGGGCTCTAATTTCACTCATTATTCTATTTATTTTCATGCAGGCTGTCTCTTCATGTTTGTAATTTTGTGGGAGTTCTGTACTGCCTGTGTCTGTCCTCCAGAAAGGTTTTGCATCTGCTTGTTCCAGGCTCCCCAGGCATATTACCAGCCTGGGACCCCATTTCTTCCTTTAATAATAAACCTTTTTAAGTTTCAGAAGTTTTACAGAATTATCACAAAGACGGTATCTTCTAATTCTCTTAAGGTTGCTTTCTTCTTTTTTAGTCTAAATTTTTGATTCATTTGTCTGTGGAGATGGCACCACTGTAAGTAAAGGAGAAAACTGGGGTGTTAGCTAAGGAGAGGAAAGCCCTGATGTCTCGTGGGGTAAAACTGTGCAAGTCCCAGGGACTTCCCTGGTGGTCCAGTGGTTAAGACACTGCGCTTCCACTCCAGGGGGAATGGGTTCGATCCCCGGTTGAGGAACTAAGATCCCGCGTGGCATGGCAAAAAACCCCAAAAAACCTGTGCAAGTCCCACATACCACTCAAGGCCCAGGGGGACTTGCCTCCTCCCAGGCCCTTCTTAGCCCCTCCCAGACGCCCTCACCCCCAAACCTGGTTTGTGCCATGGTTCCACACACCCTTCTCAGAGGGTGTGTATCCTTTCTCCCCCTCCCACCCCAAATGCTCCCTCTGGGTGGGATGGCATCTTCTCAGTTCTCCACAGACCTTGCTGACTGAGGAATGGTGAGCAGAGCAAGAGGTGAGGGGGAACGACGGGCAGCCCCACAAGCCAGAACCGACCCCGCCACCCAACTGGGGCCAGCACCCCACAGTCTCATTTGCCTGGCCAAGTCTCCCCATCTGTGCACTGGATGTGGAAGAGGGGGAGGGGTCTCATCAGCCCCCAGGAAAAACACTGTAAGCTGAGTTAGCTTAAATCAACTCTTAAATATTTAATTCCCATTTATTTAAAGTTCCATCAGTCTGTATACACTATTTATATTAAAAACACAGGAAGCTGGGGCTCCTAGCAAAAATATACATTTCAATTTTGGAGATTGTTCAGACACTGAGAAGAGGTGTATCCTCAGTACCAGACCTGGGGAGGGGGAAGAGGATGGGGTACATGGCGGGGGAAGGGTGGGGGGAGGGGAGGGGAGGGGAGAATCTTGCCAGTAGAGAGAGATCCTCAGGCATGGAAAGGCCCCTCGGAAAGGAAAACCAGACAGAACCCAGGAAGCCTGGGCTCTAACCCCACATGTCCCGCCACCTTTCTCAGAGACGCCAGCCAGTCCCTCACCCCTCCAGACCCGTTTCCTCCCTGGAGAAGCAGCCTGGGTAGGCTCTCTATCCTCTGCTCAGACTCTGCCCCTCCTCTGGGGTGAGTGCTTATCAACGGGGAGGAGGGGGAGGGGCGGGGCCAGGAGTGGGACTGGGCCTAGCAAGGTCCCTGGTCACCAGAGGCAGTACAGGGAGAGTTCCAGGTGACCAGCTGGGCCAAATACAAGGAAAAGAGGAGGGCAGCAGAGCTGTTGGGACAGACGGGTGTCACAAACGAGCAGGATCAGTTTATCCCCGGTACCTCCCCTGTGAGCAGGTGCTGGGCTGGGTCCACAGGACCCCGTGCCCACCAAGGGATCTGGGCTAGCCTTGAGAACAGGGGCACAGCTCTGCCCGTCCACCTGTAGGCCCCTCTGGGCACTCGCCTGCCTCAGGGAGGGGAGGGTGAGGGGTGTGGAACCTGCAGGTAAAGTGATTTCAGTGCTTGCGGTGCGTGGGCTGGAAGGAGTGTGTGTGGGGCGTGAGCTTCAGCTAGGCTGGAGCCACTGCCAGTGTCTCCCGGAGGGGCGCGTGTGAGGCCAGGCCCTGGCGCTGCGGGAGACGGGGGAGCGCGGTGCCGACACCCCTAGGCAGGACTCGACACCCGTAGGCAGGACTCGGTGGCTGCTGCAGAGGGGTAGACAGAGTGGGGTGCTGATGGGGGACCCGCCCCGAGCCTGGGCTCAGAAGCAAGTCTCTGGCTCGCCATCTCCCCTACCTCCCTCCGCCTCTCTTTAAGCTCGCTCCTCGTCAGCTGGGGTGTAGGGACTCCCACCCGGAGGGAACCCCACCTCTATCCAGGCTGGGCGCGTGTCCCCCAGCGGCCAGCACGGGGGGCTATCAGTGACACTGGCCTGCGAGACCGATGAAAAGAAGAAGGGAAGGGCGTCGTCGTCAGCGGGGCTGAGGTGTGCGCTGCAGCCCAGGCCGGGCCCGCCTGCTGGGGGAGGCGTCCTCCGCCAGGGACCCGGTGACGAGGGGCCGCTCTGCTCTCAGCCCTGGCCCTGCTTACCTTCCCTGGGAAGCCTGGCCCAGAGAGCTTAGTGTTTCTTTGGATGGCTCGAGTCCTTTGCTGTGAAGACTGAAGACGGGAGAAGGGGACTGTTGGTGCAGAGGGCAGGCCCGGCCCCTCCTGCTGGGCCGGTGGGGGGGCGGGAGGGGTGGGGGGCGAAGCAGAGGTGCTGTTCTGCGCTGCTGGTGAAATAACACAAACTGCCTCACAGGAAGAGGAAGAGGGACAGACACGGAGATGGGGAGAGAGAAAGGGAGGGCGAGAAAGGAAGGAAGAAAAAGAGCAAAGAAATGAGAGAAGACAGAGGAGCTGAGAAGGGAGGGAGCCGGGGAAGGGAGAGGGAGGCGGGCCAACTGTGTGTGATTCCCCCTCAGCCACCAGGCCCAGTGCTCAGCGGCTGGTCGACAGAGAAGCCCTCAGTACATGTCCTTGTAGATCTCCTGGAGCAGGGGGTGCAGCGAGGTCTCGGTCTCTGTCTTCTTGATCCGCTGCATCATCTGGGCGTGCTCGGTGACCAACTGCCGCAGGTCAGCCATCTTCTGCAGCAGCTTGGGGAAGAGGTACTGGGCGTCAGGGTGGTTGGCCTGCAGGTGGAACTCGAGGGCGCGCAGGATGGTGTCCTGGATGGCCTCCACCTGTGACACGTTCATGAGGCCTGGCCGATCTGTGGGGACAGAGGGCAGAGGTGTGGGAGGGAGCAGGCACACACGGGGTCTCAGAAGGGCAGGGCAGCTCCCCTAACCCCACCGGTGTGGGCAACTTGGCCCTGGGAAAAGTGGGCCTCCCTGCCTGGACTCAAACCCCTTCTCTACCACAGACTAGCAATGAGGCTACGGGCAGGTCATTCAGCCTCTCTGGACCTCAGTTTCCTCATCTGCAAAATGGGGATAACAGAAGTGCCTCTGGCATAGAGTCGTTATGAGGATTAAAGAGTTATAATCTAGGGAAAGGAACTGGAACAGTGCCTGGCATGAAGCAAGCTCTACGCCACTGTCAGCGTTGAGTCTTACTATATTTATTGTGTTGGAATTTGAAAAATGCAGGTAAAACACAGAAAATTTCTCCACTATCGGAAATAACCCCCATCAACATGTTGGTATATTTTCTTTCATTCTTTTTTCTAATCTCATCTCCATCTATACTAGATGGAGCTGGTCCTGCACACACAGTTAGTGCCTTACATGTTCCACTGCCATCATCACATGGACCCTTCCTTATGCTGTCAGAGCTTAGGCTCGGCCCCTGCAGTGAGGGCCCAGCCCCCAGGAGGGCTGGCTGTGCGGGGCCGAACCACTGCCCCTCCCTCACTTACCTCCGCACAGAATGATAGCCGCGATGAAGAGAGCCAGGTCACTGTCATCAAGTTCCAGGGCATTGAACTTGACGGCAAACTCGAACTTGGGCTCAATGATGTCACTGAAGGGCTTTCGGAGGCTGCGCAGGAACTCACGGGTGACAAAACCAGTGCCGTTGGCCACCAGAAGCCCGTCCTTATTGACGATGGAGGCCAGCATGGCAAAGATGGCCTCATGCACACCATACTTGAGAAGGGTCACCTGGTCGTTGAGGAAGAGGTCGCTGAAGCTGGGGATGCTCTTGGCGAACTCAGTGAGCTCACGCACGGTCTCCACCGTGGTGCACTGGCAGCGGTAGAAGACGTGCACGCTGATCTCCTTGTAGGGGGGCAGACCGTTCACCAGCTGCTTCCACACCAGGCCCTTCTCTGCCTGCCACAATGTCTCGATGTCGTGGATCACAAAGGGCTGAAAACCAGGCCCCGTTAGAGGCCAGGCCTTGGGGTACCCCCGCCCATGTGTGCCCCATACCCCTTGCCTGTACCACGAAGTGAGGGGAGGGAGGAGGCCTGGTTCTCCTAGGAGTCAGGCAGGTGGCAACAGGGCCCAGAGCCTGGGATGCTGCCAGGCTGAGCAGTGACACTCACCGCCGTGTGGCTGGCCTTGCCGGTGAGGATGCCACGGGCCTTCTTTTTGGTCATGTTGAAGTTTTTCAGGTAGGCACTGTAGATGTGCTTGGAGAAGGCCCTCAGGTCAGCCACCTGGGGGTTGTGCTGACTCCCCTCGTTTGCCGTCAGCCCTGCCACCAGTTTCCTCTTCTCAGCCTCTGGCATCCGGCCAAAGCGGATGGCTGCACGGGGAAGGGGAACAGTCATGCAGGAGCCTGGGCAGGGGCCCGTACCTCTAAGGTACACAAGCCAAAGACGGAGACACACTTTTTAAGCACAAGGCTCTTAGAAGCTCTAGAGCCAGCATGTTGGAATGTTGGGGAACTCCTCCAGAATATAAGCTCCGGAGGGGCAGGGCTTCTGTCTTGTTCACAGCGCCCAGCAGCCTCTGTCTCCCGGGAGTGCCGGCCTCCAGGAAACTCCAGCCTGGCTCCTGGCAGCTGACACACGTGGTCACTCACTGGCTCCTGCCTGCCCTCAACAACCAAGACGACCTGAGGGGATCCTTGGCCTTGGCAGTGGCTTTTCACACCCTGTCAGGTCATCCAAGACAGGCTCAAGGTTCCGGGAGTGGTGTTTCCAACACTACTGGAGTTAGGGTCAATTCCCAGGTCCCTTCTGGGCCAGAGAGGGTGAGGCTCAGGTGCAGACAGGTGGCAACTGCCCCCGGCCTGGGAAGCATGGCGGGTCCTGGGCAATCTGGGAAGGCAGGCCTCAGCAAGGTCAAAGCTGACCCGCGTACTGACTGTGTGCTGGGCGCTGCTCTGAGGGCACCCCCTTTCTGTTCCTGGGCTCTCGGAAACCTGGTTTCAGGTTGGCTCACCGTTGTGCGACATGCCCAGTGCCAGGCATTTCTGGAAGCGGCAGTACTGGCACTTGTTGCGGTTCTTCTTCTGGATCTTGCAGATCCGCTCACACTTCTCGTATTCCAGCTTCATGCGGATTGTTCGACGGAAGAAGCCCTGAGGGACAGTGGACAGGTGAGGAAGAGAAAAGCCACGAGGAAGGGAGAAAGGGTAAAACCCTGCCTGCTGGGTTATGCCAGGGGGCTTGATTACGCATCGAGATGTAACAATTCCTGAATTTTGGAAGTAATGGGGGGGAAATATTATTGGAGGAGAGAGAGAGAAAGTAAACAACTCTAAAACTTTTGAAAATAACTGAAATAATATAGCACATTTATTTTAAGTGCTTCTTTGTTAGTTTGGTGACACAAAACTGTACTGTGGCTAACTTGATTTATTCGTAAACGCAACCTGGTTCTGCATCTTTTCTAGGTAGTCATTTAATAAAATAATATGTGAAATTTTGATGGGTGTGCAGTTAGGAGGAAGAATCCAAAAGCAAAACCAGAGAAAGAAATATAACGTTTCCTCTTTTATTAAAGTGCCCCCTCGGGCTTTGAGGCACAGGAAACCCTGACCTTGGGAAGATGGCTCAAGCCCCAGACCCTCATCCTGTCCTACCTGTCTTCTCGTGTCAGGTCCCAAGGGGGCGCCAGCAGCCCAGAGAGCCCAGGTGAGTGGCTGGGTCGGCACCACCGGTACCCAGCAGGGCAGGCCCAGCGAGGGAACCCCTCCTCTACAACAGGACCCAGAGCTAAGCCTGGAATGGGCCCAAGGGCCTGGCTGCCTCCCAGGCAGTAATTCCACAGTTGGTATGGTCAGGACCTTTCCCGGAAGCAGGAAAAGCCTTCCTGGCAGGTCAACTCACCATGTGATCACAGCCCCGATGGGCAGCCACCCCTCCACTGCCCGTACCTTGCACCCCTCGCACGCGTGAACACCGTAGTGGAAGCCTGATGCCTTGTCCCCGCACACCCGGCACTCCATGTTGAGGCTGCCACAAGAGGTCCCGTCGCAGCCCATCTGCAGCTGGTCCAGCAGCGAGGGTGGAGAGCAGCTCCGGGAGAGGTCTGCAGACACACAACACAGGGAGAGGTCGGCAGACACACAACACAGGGGCGGCTTTGTGTTCTGCCAGGCCTGGGGGCCTGGGGAGGTGACCAGAGACTGCAGGGCAGCGCAGGTGGCAGGGCGGGAATCACACAGTCTTGGCTCAGCCACTTAAGGGCTATGTGACCTCTGGGAGTCAACCTTTCTGAGGATCGGCCTCTACATCTAGAATGTGGGGTCAATGACAGCTTCTCTGGGTGGAGGGCGAAAGTGTCCAAAGCATTTCCTCCAGACCCAACACACAGCAAGTGTTCCAGAAAGGCAGCTTACTATCTGGGCTGAGTCAGACTTGCCTGGGCTGAGCTCACTGCTGGCGGGGAGAGGGCATGCGGGGGATGGTTGTGTTTTGGGAGGAAGGGAGCAAGAGGGAAGAAGCAGAGAGATTCTCTTTAGACTGTCCTTAGTAAGTGGCTCCCTGGCTTAAGAGGCTCCACTGTGTGGGCCCACAGGGGATTGTGTGAAATGTGTTCTGTGGAGGCTACAGAAGCACAGGCCTCTGCAGAGCTCAGCCCCCGCCCCAGAAATCTGATTCCTGCACGGACTCCTGAGATGCTGCAAAGGATCTCTCAAGAAGCTCAAAGTCATTCCCACGAAACTTCTTACTAGAGCAGAAAAAGCAGAAATTCCAGTCACTATGACCGGGGGGTGGACTGTACTTCCTCGAGTGTTTTCCCGTTAAATGTACAGACGTCTGAACCCCGTGTTGAGTGTCGACGAGGAAAGCAGTTGGCCACAGGCGACTTCAGGGTATTTGTGCCGTCAGGTGGCTTAGTAAGAATGGCTGCGGGGTCTCTCCTGAATCTCTCCCCTGGACGCTCAGAAATGAGCCCTTCCCTGGGAAAGGGGGACTGACTGGGCCCGTCTCTGCCCCCAGCCCAGTGCCCCTGTGTGACCCCACGGGCCGCCTGCCCTGCCTCTGCCAGGCTGGCCTGCCAACCTGCTATTCTCTGCTTTCTTCCTGACGACTGAGCAACCTCCTCAGGGACAGAAGCCAAATCCCCAGGCCAGAGAAGCAGTGGTTTAGAGCAGACAGCTCCGCAGGGAGACCCAAGCCACGGCGGTCAGCCCAGACTTAAGGTTTTCCAGGCCTGCCTTCCACCCTCTCTACAGTATGGTCACTGCACAAGAGCCTGACTCCCCACGATGGAGCTACCCCCAGACCAAAGCGTACTCCACTCCCCGACACCTTCCACCCAGCTCTCCCGGTGTCCCCTGGGGTCCTAGGAGTGACAGCAGGAAAGCCTCCAGCCACACCCCACCCCGCCAGCAGGAAGGAGCGGAGCACCAGACCCCAGGGCTGGGGAGGGGAGGGGTGACACAGCCCCTGCTTCCTGAAACAGACTGGCCTGTCACAGAGCCTTAGCTCTCAACTTCAGTCACTCCAAGGGGTGTAACCGCGCCGCCTCAGCCCGAGGACGAGGACGGGGAAAGCGGGCGCCCTCGGCTCCTGCGCATGCGCTGCGGGGAGCCGGCAGCCTGGGGGGTGGGGGTGGGGGTGGGGGTGGGGGTGGGGCCGGGGCCGAGCCCTTCTGGTCTTCTCCGGAGCCTTTGTGTTCACTCTGCATTGGACGCCCCGCACCAGGACATAAGGGCCTCGGGGCAAGGACTCTGTCCACCAGGGCGCTGCTGCTGGACGCGGGGCAGGCGCTCAGCGACTCTGGACTAAGTGGTCCTCAAGCTGCCTGGGCGTCCTGGCCTCAGCGCCCGGGGGCTGGTGGGGCCGCGCAGGACCCACCGCTCCTGCCGGCGTTATCGCGGGGGCAATGGAATTCACATTACCGTCTGCTGGGAGAAAACGAGATAGCATGTAAAACCGATCTGTAGAGACCTGCGCAGATGCCGGGCAGAGAGGGTTTCCGGCACCTCCTCCCCCGATCTGTGTGGTCTGTGTGCATGTTTGCTTTCTGGCACTTCTTGTAAGCGGTGTTATGTGGTTTGCACGTCTGCCTCCTCTGCTAGACTCGGCACGTCTCTACTCACATTCCCTTTGGATCTCAAAAGCCACCTCCTCCACTGAGTCTGGTCCACAGTGACCTATCATCCCAGTCTGTTCCCACCTCTTGGTGGTGCCTTCCTCATCCCCCTTGTGGCCCTGGAGGCCTGGCAGGTGTCTGGTCACTTGGTTGCTGTTGGTACGGCACGTGGCAATGCCACCCTACACCCTACCTTTTCATTCCACAGACATTTGATGAGCATCTGCTGTGTGCAGAGCGGGAGTCAAACCCTGCCCTCACCCAGCTGAGGGAAGAACACTAGGACACAAGGTAGCGAGTGGCAAGGCCAGCGGTGGGGCAGGCAGCGTGGTGCAGGACTGGGCATGAGGTGGTCAGGGAAGGTGACTGCTCCCCTCTCTGGGCTCAAAAGTCAGGGCTTCGATGACCCCCAAGTTGGCTTCCAGGTGCTCAGAAGCAGCCCGCCTAGGGGGTGAGAATGGCCTCAGGAGCCACACAGCCTGAGTTCAGGTCGGGGGTCCAAGGCTCACAACCCAGCTCTGCCCTCTGGGCCTGTCTCCTCCTCTGCAAATGGAGGTGACAGGAGCATGTGTCTCAGAGTCACCGTGAAGAGCAGAGGAGTTAACAAAGAAAGTTCCTGGACCTTGGAAGTGCTGTGGAAATATCAGCTTAAGTTAGGAAGAGGCTTATTAGTATCAGAAAGCTGCAGTTCTGCAGCTCCCAAGCGCGTGCCCACACAGGCAGGGGCCGTGCCTCCTCCCTCCTCTGGCTGCTTTTTCTTCTTCTTCATGGCTTCACAGAAACCCAAGGTGGGGGAGGAGGGTCCTCTGCTTACGAGGCCGGGAGAGCCCCGAACAAGACCTAGCCTCCTCTCACTTCTGGCCTGCCGCCGCCCCTGCTCACACTGGAAGCAGCCAAAGTGCCCAAGCCCCATGGACCACCGAGGCGGCCAGAGCTCTGGATTATAGGGAGAGGCCCAGGGTGAGTGTCCCAGGGGGGCCCCAGTCAGGAAGAGTGGCAAACTGGACTGGGGGGGAGAAAGAGACCCAGGGCAGCGTGGGGGCCCTGGGCGTGTCCTGCCCCCAAGGTGGTGGACAGGCATAGGTAGTCCGGGAAGCCTGGGGCAGAAGGGTGAAGGGACAAGGGCCCCCCACCCCACCCCCGCCTATTTGAGGGGAATAAGAGAACTCGAATAACTGACACACGAGGTAGAAAGAGGCAGGGGAGATGAGGGGCTGGGGCGGGTGGAGTATATGTATCCTACAGGGGTAGGTTTTGTTGTTGGGTACATGTGCATTGGGGTATCCCATCATTTTGTGGTGAGTTTTCCAAAGATAAAGGTTCTCTTTCTTCCTTGTTGACCACCTGGCTTAAGACTTTATCCTCCAATCACCATCGCATCCTACCCCAAAGTAATGATGGCAGAATGCTCCCCATTCAAGGGACCAGCTTCTGAAGGTCCCCCAACCCCATGACCTCTTAGCAGGAGACTGGGCTTCTGAGAGGCCCTCCCTCCCACTGGGAGCCCCTGCCTCAGGGATCCTCTGCCTCAGGGACCCCCAGGCATGCTGGATGGAAGACACCCTGGGCTCACCCTCTGAGGGCTGTCTGCCTGCAAAGCCACTCTCCTGGGCCAGCCCAGGGCGGTCCTCTCACCTGGCCTCCTCCTCTGCTCTCAGGAGATGCCCTTGCTCACCTGATGGCCATCACCTGGGCCCTGAGCCCCACCTCTGAACTTCTGCCCCAGCCACACCCTGCCTGCCTGGCCTCCCAAACCCCTCCTGAGGACCTGCCTCTACCAGTCCTGGGAGGGAAGGGGAAAGAACCAGCGTTTATCAGGCCCCTACTAAGTGCCGAACGTGTTAGTGTCTTTATGCTCATTAGTATCATTTCAAATCATCTTGGAAGACAGTAACTGCCACCATTTAAAGGTGAGGAAACTGAGGCTCGGGAAGTTACGGAATCTGTCTGAGATTACCTGTCCAATACATGGAGGGACTGGGATTTGACCCTACATCTGAGCCCCTGCAAGGGCTGTGTGTTTGAAGCAATAACACCTCTTTTTTAGTGCACACCTACTGTGTTCCAGGCCCTCTACTGGACGCTTTACACCATTAGCCTCACGTGACCCAGAAAACAACCCTTCAGGCAGGTCTTCTTAACGCCTGTTTCATAGGTGAGGAAACAGGCTCAGAGGGCTACGTGACACCCTGACAGTGGCTCTGACGGCTAATTTTATGTCAGCTTGGCCAGGCCAGGTACCCATGGAATCCAGCTTTTGGTCAAACACCAGTCTACCTGTTACTGTGAAGCTATTTTTTAGGTGTGATTGACATTTAAATCATGAGTCTCCACAATGTGAGCAGGCCTCAGCCAGTCAGTTGAAGGCCTGAAGAAAATAAGACCAAGGCCTCCCCAAGGAAGAAGGAATTTTGCCTCCAGGCTGCCTCAGACTTGAGCTACATTATCAACAACCCCAGGTCTCCGGCCTGCTGGCCTGCCTGCAGAATTTCGAGTTGCCAACCCTCACGATTACATGAGCCAATTCCTTAAAATAAACCCTCTCTCCACACACACACACACACACACACACACACACACACACACACACACACACACACGCACGCATGTCCTCCTGTTTCTATTTCTCTAGAGAACCCTGATTAACACAGTGGCAGCGTGAGAACTATCACCCAGAACCATCCAACCCCTGGGGCTGAGCTCTTGCCCACCGTACTCTGTGACTTTCTGTATATGTGTGTGTGCGTGTGTGTACGTGTGTTCATTACTACTAATCAACAGTTCGTGATTATGATAAACGATGAGACGCGTCACTGCCAAGGATAACACTATGCCATTATTCGAATGTTTGGATTCAGCATAAGCACTACCCCTGTCACGCAGAGAGTAAAGTATCAGTTGCACCATCTCTGATTACAAGTTCAGCAAACAGACGCTATTGACCTTATTCACGTCATTAGTGTAGTCGAGAGTTCTCCTGTATATCTAGCCTCCATCACTGGAGATAGGTTGTTGTCATAGCTGTGAGGGTGGCCCAGAGGGAACAGCCCTATCTATTTACTTTGCTGGCAGAGCCCCAAAGACAAACAGCTCCTGAAGTCAGGGCCGATTCTGTGGGACTCTGGGGCTGGGTTACCAAGCAGCCTCCTTACTTCTGTTGGCCTGTTGGCCTGGACTGTGGGCTCCTCAGGGCAGGCACTCAGCCTTGCCCTTCACTGGATGGCCGACCCCTGCTGGACACCCACCAAGCACTTGCTGACTGAGACGAGGCACCAAGGCCAAGAGGAAGGACACTTTATCTTCCTCAGCCCTGCGCTGAGACCCCTGACTTCTTTCTTGGGTGTGACTGGGACCTTCATTACTGAAGCAAGAGAGGAAGAGGGCGGGAGTGGGAGGTGAACGCTGGCTCAGCTGCCCCTGCCCAGCCGGGGGACCCGGGCACGCGAGCTTCCTCTTTGCTGAGCGCTAACGATGAGGCCTGTCCTGCCTGCCTCCTGGGGGTGGGGAGGGGCTTGGCAGGTGCTGAGATTGGTACAGAGGTGCACAGGGTCAGCGCAGAACCTCTGGAGGGTCAGAAGGAAAGCAAACTGTGCAGCCTTCCTGCTGTTTCAGGGCTTGAGACTGTGCCTCATCCTCATGGGTCCCTGAGGGGACTCCAGAGGCCAAAGTCATAGACTCACGGGGTGGGGCAGGGAGCCAGCACGTGCTGACCAGCACCTGTGGCGTGTCACATGCCACCACTGACTCCTCACCCAGCCGGCCCTTGAGATGGGCAGGATTCAGCTTTTTTGGGGGGGCCGCACCACGCAGCTTGCGGGATCTTCCCCGACCAGGGATTGAACCCGGGCCACCCTAGTGAAAGCCTGGAATCCTAACCACTAGACCACCAGGGAAGTCCCAGGATGCAGCCTTAAAAGGCGAAGAGCCTGAGATTGGAGAGGTAAGGGCACTGGCAAGGACCACAGTCCACAGGGGCAGATCTGGGATTCTAGCCCTGGGTTGTGTGATCCCCAACACAAGAAGCTCTATCTCCAGGGCCCCTCACCTGCTGGCTTTTTTTTTTTTTTTTTTTAAGAAAACAACAACAACTAATTTATTTTACCCTTTTAAAGAAAGTAATGCATTTGCTTTCTAAGTTATGAGAATACTGCAGGCTTGGTGAGAAAAACACATAAAGGCACACAGGCAGCATCTGACAGATCCCCTCCACCCACGGTCCTACTCCTCAGCGTAGCCTCACTAGCTATTTGAGTGTCCTCTTCCAGTGCCTTCTAAGATATATAAGGATTTTTTTTTTTTTTTTGTGTTTTGCGGGCCTCCCTCTGTGGTGGCCTCTCCCGTTGCAGAGCACAGGCTCCGGACGCGCAGGCTCAGCGGCCATGGCTCACGGGCCCAGCCGCTCCGCGGCATGTGGGATCTTCCCATACTGGGGCGCGAACCCGGTTCCCCTGCATCGGCAGGCGGACGCGCAACCACTGCGCCACCAGGGAAGCCCCTATAAGGATTTTTAAACAATGGGATCCCCAAGTGGTCAGGAACTTACTTCCCTGTCAGTATACGCAGATCTAATGACTGCAGAGCATCCCACCGTATGGCTCTACCACAGTTTATATAACCAATTCCCCACACATGGGCACTTTCTAATTTTCTGCTATTATGAGCAGTGCTCATGTAGATAAGTGTGGAAATCTCTGTGCAAGCTGAGCGAGAATTTACACTGGATACATTCCTAAAAGAGGAACTGCAGGGCCAAAGGAATGCACGCTAAGTAGTAATGGCCTGCACTGCCCAGCTGCCCCTTCCACCCTCAGGGACTACTGGAGGGCCACGTCCTCACCCTCTGGCCAACCCAGGCCTCGCTGCCAATCTAACAGGCTAAACGACATCTCATCTGAAGATTCCTTCTTTGACTAATGAGTAGACTGAAAAATGTTTCATGTTTTCTGGACATTTGTATTTGTCCTACCGTGAATTACCTGCTTCTGTTTTTCTGGTGGGGGGCTTGTCTTGTAGAATTTTACATACTATGGCTTTCACCTAATGATTAGGTTAAATGGCCCCCTCCATTTCAATTACTGAACTACTAAGTCTTTCTACCGCCAATCCATCCATTTATTGATAAACGGAATCTATTAAACACAACATCATACACAACACTGTGAGACTGGCTGGGTAAAGTCTGCCCCAGACATCTCCCCACGTGCCCTAAATCCCACCAGTGCAGCTCCCCGAGACGCCATCACCATGCCCGCCTCGCCCGCTTCTGCACAAGCTACCACGCTCTGGTCTGCATGCAAACAGCCTATCATTTGGGGATATGGTCCCCACAGCGTGTGTAGGAAACCCCAGGACAGGACACCACACTGCAGGTACTTCTACGTGCCTGGGCCAGCCGTGGGGGCAGTGTGGGCTAGGGTAGGCAGTGAGGCCACCAACCCCAGGGCCCTCTCTTCCTCTTCCACTCTCCCTTGGTGTCCTCAGTGCCAACTCTTGCTCATTCTTAGCTCCCAGTGTCTCCCCTCTGCCTCCTAAGCCTTCCCGCTTGTCTCTAGTTCAGGACAGTGTGCGCAGGTCCTATGTGCAGGTCAGCCATTCATTCCTCTCTCCTGAGAAAGGCTGGGTCTGCAAAGCCATCGGCCAACCGACAGGGAGTGGGTTACCCTGGGGGATAGGGGATACCTTCTCTCAAGCCCTGAAATCACACTGGGCCTACTTTGGTCGTGCCAGGGTGTCTGGTGGGATCAGAGGGACTGGATGATGGCTCTCCCCTCACCCTACCCCACCGTGTGCCCTGAAGAGGAAGAAACTCTGCAAAATCCCAGGACTTTGCTTTGTAGGTTCAAAGCAGCAAGCAAGGCCCAAGGATTCAGGCCTCTCTTAGGTGCAGGCTCAAGCAGGAGCCTATCCCACCCCATAGCCCCCACCCTGCCTTAACTCCTGACACCATCTGCCTCCTTCTCCCCATGCAGACACAGGGAGCCAGAGCGCATCTTTGTGGGGCAGGCCTGCTCCTCTGCTCTGAATCACCACTTGTGGTCAGGATCCCCTTCAGCTGAAGCCAGCAGCAAAATCAGGACGCCCCTCCCGGCAGCACATCCTCTAATGACGCTGAGTACCCTCTGAGGGAAGGGAGCAAGGACCAGCCGAATGTGCTGGCACTCAGGTGGAGGGAGCAGGAGAGAACTGGGACCGGAGGGAGCAGGAGAGAACTGGGCCCAGAGGCAGGGAGCAGGGAAGAGGCGGCAGCAGCAGCAGGGAGAGCCAGGGGCTGAGGTGGGGTGCAGCGTTTGGGTGCCCTTGAAGGTGGACATAGCATGATGATGATGATAAAGATGAGGACACCACAGTACAAGGTACCTGAGGAAAACGTCTACACTGCTGCTGGCAGTAGATAAAGGGGAACCAACAAGTTAGACAAGAGAAGCTAAAATCTGTCTGGCTACACAAAAGTGTTATTAACTCCAGTCATTCTCACTAAGTGCTTAGCATGTGCCTAATTACAATGCACCTTGATGATGTGTAATTAGTACCAGACTGAGTTGTGTGTTCTGACTGATCCTAGCAATCACAGGTACAGATGATCTTTCTGGCATATTGCTGATGCACGTTTGTCCCGGATCCCTTGTGGTAGGAGAGGTGGAATAATAATGATGACGACGTGCATTACACAGGCTAACTCACTCCATTCTCACAAAAGCCCGTGTGCACGTCCCCTATAATCCCTGTCTGCTTTACAGGAAGAAGGGGTGCAACTTGCCCAAGATCCTGCAGTTGATGAGCAACAGAGCAGGGGTGTGACCCTGGGCTGTCTGGCTCCAGTCCTTAACCACCCTGCTGCCCTGCACCCCATGATGATGCTGTTGGCAGAGGGCCAGGTCCCCTGTCCCCCAAACCCCATCTGTGCCCCCTCTGCCCCATGTCCCCTGCCTGCTCCCCCTTACCTGTATAGCTGCTGGAAGGAAGTGAGTGCCCTGGTCCCCCATTGAGTTCTGGGACTCCTTCTGCCTTTGCCACTTCCTTTTTCTCCTCCTCTTCCCGGACCTCAGGGGCTTCCTCCGGTGGCTGCTCCATGGCTGATTTCCCCTCGGCACCACGCCTGCAGGCCCGGTCATAGCTCTGGCATCTTCTGGGTCTGAGCACAGATGGACCTCTACAGGGCAGTTCCTGTCAGCCTGGGCAAAAGAGAAGACAGGGAGAGGTCGGGGAGGCAGGGAAGAGGACGAGAGGGTGATGCAGTGGGGCAGGACCGAGGGCCACCATCTGGGGGGCCCGGGGGCGGGCACTCATCCCTGCAGTGCGGACCTCTAACCCTGCCACCACAGGTCACCGCCCCTCCACCCTTTGCCCGCCTGGCTCTTGTGGCAGGTCTGTGGGGTTCAGAGCAGCTTCCGTTAGCCAGATGGGGTGATACACCCCTGTGCCACCTTTCCCCACATCCTGCTCTTTGAGCCTCCTGAACCTACAGGAGCCACATGAGAAGGACTTGAGGGCCTTTTTCAAATTTTCCAGTCCTCTTGGAGATCCCGATATGCATCAGACCTCCCAACCCCCATCCTGTCCCCACCAGCACCCAGGCCCAAGAATCATCGCTCTCCTAAGCCACCTTTCTTCAAGGGAGTGGATCCTACCCTTCCTGTGTTTGGGTGTGGGAAAAAGGCACGAGCCCCTGCCACGCTAGGCTCACAGCTGACAGGAGGTCTGCAACCAGACGCTCAATGCAGAGCCGTCAGGCAAGGGGCGACGCACTCTGTCCTGGAATCTGGGTTACTGGGTGGTGACCCCCATGTCTACATCACCCAGGAGGGGGCAGTTCCAACCCTCAGCAAGTAAAATGCTGTCCACAGATGCCGCAGTCAGAGGGGGTAAGGCTACGAGTGCTGTGGGAGAGAGTCCTCCCGGCAGGGAACACCTCTCAAGAATACGGCCTGGGCTTCCCTGGTGGCGCAGTGGTTGAGAGTCCGCCTGCCGATGCAGGGCATATGGGTTCGTGCCCCGGTCCGGGAAGATTCCACGTGCCGCG
>NW_021145441.1:0-9502 GCF_002837175.3 Physeter macrocephalus | reverse complement strand
CGGAGCCTGTGCTCCGCAACGGGAGAGGCCACAACAGTGAGAGGCCCGCGTACCGCAAAAAAAAAAAAAAAAAAAAAAGAATACGGCCTGAGAAAACACACTGAGGCAGCACACAGTGAGGAGTGGTGAGGGACCCTGTTGGCTGAGGCGTGGGGTGCTGTAGGAGAGAGGATTTGAAGGGCGGGCTGGGAAGGTGGGTTTTATCCAGGCGTGAGCACTTCAAATGCCCTGGCGTAGGGAGTGTAATTAGACTGTGTCCTGTGGTGCTGCAGGCCTGGAAGATTAACAGCAGAAAAGACCTGCTTTAGGGAAATTCAGGCATCTGTGGGACCTTATCTTGGATGTTCCACAGGCAGCTCAAACTCAACTTATCCAAACAGGAGCCCTTCTCCTCTGGTAATCTCTACTTTAGTGACCCAAATGCCTAACTACCCACCTATCAAAGCCAGAAGGTGGGAATCATTTGACACTCCATACCCTCTCTCTTCCTGCTCTAGGCCTGCACACTTGGCTATACTGGAATCACTGGGGAGTTGTTTTTTTCTTTTTTGGAGGTTTGAACTTGAGTAAGACATTTATAAAAACCTAGACAGGGGCAGTGTCCTCCCCAGCCCAGGTGCCACCAGGCACAGCACAAGAGACTACAAACGCAGCAGGGGAAGGTGGACACTCAGAGTGTGGGAGTGTAGGCACCCCCACTTCAGGCTCAGGGATTTGAGGAGTAAACAAAACCTACTTGGAGAAGAATTGGGGAAGAAAACCAGCAACTGCCTTCTGCACGGGTGGGGACAGGGAAGGAGGCAGGGACAGGGGCAGGAGCATTTCACATCACTAACCTAACTTGGGAAACTGCAAGGGACCATCTTCGACTGGCCTTAAGAGGAAGACCAGATGGATGATGGGAGAATCCACAGGAGGGAGAGGAGGAGAGGGAATGTGGCTAGGGGGCAACAGCCCCTTTTTTTCTGGGCACAGGAAGGGAGCCAGGGCACCAGGTCCAGGCAAGTGACCTCACAAGGAGAGCACAGTTTTTGAAGCTTAGAGATCACCCACCTGCCCCCACCCAGCTACTTATTCTGTTCGCTCGCTGGTGTAGGGCCACTCTCCGGCCCCAAGGGAGTGGATGGCTCTGCAGCCTGGGGCCCTGCCTCTTCTGTGTCTCCTCCCTTGGAGGCAGCGCTAGCCCCTGCCCCTTTGGGCTGGGGCTCCTGGCTCTCAGGGGTGGCGGTAGCCTTCCCTTCCAGGGCAGTGCCTTCCTTGCTGCAGGCACCGATCTCCACTGGGGAGTTTTTAATAATATGGATGCCTGGGCTCATCCTCAGGGATTCTCATTTGATTGGTTTGGGAAGCAGCTTGGGCATCAGGATTTTTTTAAATTAACATTACTTATTTATTTATTTATTTTGCTGCATCGGGTCTTAGTTGTGGCACATGGGATCTTCTGTTGTGGCGTGTGGGCTTCTCTCTAGTTGTGGCACGCAGGCTCAGTACTTGCGGCACATGGGCTCTAGAGTGTGCAGGCTTAGTTGCTCTGCAGCATGTGGGATCTTAGTTCCCCGACCAGGGATCGAACCTGTGTCCCCTGCATTGGAAGGTGGATTCCTAACCACTGGACCACCAGGGAAGTCCTGGGCATCAGGATTTTTATTTCTAATTCCCCTGGTGACTGTAACACGCAGCTAAGCTTGAGAACCACTGTGCCACAGCAAAGCAACTTCCAGCGGATGGTAAATCATTCCCTCTTAATCATTCCTTTCCACAAGGCCTTCATTTTCCCTTGTTTGGATTGACACAATGACCTCTTAATTGGTCTCCTAAAGGCAACTTGGAAATTCAGTGCTAGAGTCTAAGAGCTGGGGAGTTGGGGATCTGGAGGTTTGTCGGGGGCAGGGGGGGATCTTCACTGACGTGACAGGAGCAGGAAGGAATTCAGTTCACCAAAGGAAAGTGACACGTCAAGGGAGGACAGAGGAAGAGGCACCAGAGCAGACAGTGAGGCAGTGGCCAGAGACAGGAGAGACTCGGGACAGCCGGGTGTCTCAGAGACAAGGGAAGGGCTGTTTTTTGGGGGTGAGTGGGCGGTCAACCATCTCAAATGCTGCAGAGTTCAAGGGTGATAAACTGACACATGGCCACTGAATCTGGTAACTGTGAGGTCATCTTTGACCTTGTTATACAAATTTCAACCAAGTGGTTGGGATGGAAACCTGAGCTCTGAAGAATAAGTGGCAGCAAGTAAGCTGGGACAATGAATAGAGACTAATTTTTTAATGAATATGCCACAGAAAGGAATGTACAAGAGGATGTAGCTTGAAAAAGTAGCAAAGCCAGGAAAAGTTTTTTTGGAATAGAGGAGGCTCAAGTAAGCAGTGGCTAGAAGAGAGGTCTTCAGAGAAAGTCTGAAGATTCAAGGGGGAAGCTGGGGCAGGATGACTGATGGGAGAGGAATAACTCAAGGGCAAAGGATGAGGAATGAGGAAAATACAAAGTATCGCAGCAGTGTGTATTGGGGGTGGTGGTGGTGCTGTGCTAAAGCTCATAGGGAATGACTTCACTCTTGTTAGTTAACTTAAGTAGGAGGGATGGTGGTCTACTGAGAGTAAAAGATGGGACTTGAAGAAAGCAAAGAGGCTGAGTGGAGGTACTCTGGCAAACATGATAGGGAATTAGCTGAAGAGAAATAAAAAGAATTATATAGTAGGGCTATGGTAATTAAAACAGTGTGGTACTGGCACATGAATAGATAATCATTGAAAGAGAATACACAAAGTCCATAAACAGATACAAATGCATATGGGACCTTAATGTTATAAAAATGGCACTCCAAATCAAAAAGAAAAGATGGATTCTTCAATAAATAGTATTGGGACAAGTGAGTAGCCATCTGGATCCCTACCTTACATCTTATACCAAGACAAGGTCCAAATAAATCAAAGGTTTTTTGTTTTTTTTTTAAATCAAAGGTTTTAAAGTTAAAACAAAAATACATGAATTATAAAAAGTGTTGAAAAGCTAAGTGGGAGAAGAGCTAAGGTGGATACTAAGCCCATAAAGCTTAATGGGTAAAAAAATTAATAAATCTGGGCTTCCCTGGTGGCGCAGTGGTTGAGAGTCCGCCTGCCGATGCAGGGGATACAATGTACAACATGATAAATATAATTAATGCTGCAGTATGTTATATATGAAACTTATTGAGAGAGGAAATCCTAAGAGTTCTCATCATAAGATAAAATTTTTTTTCTATTTCTTTAATTTTGTATCTATATGAGATGACAGATGTTCACTAAACTTATTGTGGTAATCATGATGTATGTTAATCAAACGATTATACTGTACACCTTAAACTTATACAGGGTTGTATGTCAACTGTATCTCAATAAAACTGGAAGAAAAAAACACAATAAGGCACCAAAGCCATTATTTCAACCCAGATTAAGATCACAGGTTCAGGTCCATGAGGGTATGACTCTGCTGGCCATTATCTATATATTAGAGAATCAAAGTTAAATAGAGTAGCTTTCAAGTTTGTTATCCTACAGTTATTCTGAGGCCCGCGTACCAAACACACACACACACACACATACACACACACACACAATTAATAAATTTGATTTCATAAAAATACAAACTTACTGCAAGGTGAAAAAACCATCATAAGAGAAAAAAAAAACCAGATAATAGACTGGGAAAAGTATTTGCAACTCATCAGACAAAGGGCTAATTGCCCTAAAATAGTTCCTACAAATTATTAAGTAAAAGACCAGCAATCCAATAGAAAAACGGGCCCAGGATACAAAAAATATACACAGAAAAGGTATATACACTTAGTTCTTAAACATATGAAAAAACGCTCAACATCATTCATAAAAGAGAAATGCAAATTAAAACACTGAAATATACTTTTTACAATCAGATTAAAACAGATGCTAACACTCATAGGGCTTCCCTGGTGGCGCAGTGGTTAAGAATCTGCCTGCCAATGCAAGGGACACGGGTTCGAGCCCTGGCCCGGGAAGATCCCACATGCCGCAGAGCAACTAAGCCCGTGCGCCACAACTACTGAGCCTGCACTCTAGAGCCCGTAAGCCACAACTACTGAAGCCTGCGTGCCACAACTACTGAAGTCTGTGCGCCTAGAGCCCATGCTCCGCAACAAGAGAAGCCACGACAATGAGAAGCCCGCGCACCGCAAGGAAGAGTAACCCCCACTCACCGCAACTAGAGAAAGCCCGCGTGCAGCAACAAAGACCCAACACAGCCATAAATAAATAAATAAATAATTTATTTTTTTAAAAAAACCCCAAAACAGATGCTAACACTCTGTGGCTAAGCACGTGGGGAAACGTCATCTCACGTGTCCCTGTGGAAAGGTAAATTAGCACAACCTCTAAAGAGGGTAATTTGGCTACATCTATCTAAATTACAGGACACATTTCCTTTGATCCAGAGATACCACTTCTAGGTTGTATCTTACAGCTATCCTTCCACTGAAGTACAGTGACATAAAGTATTAGCACAAGGTTACTTATTACAGTATTACTTGACCAGTATGTGTGGGGAACAAGCTAGATGTCCAGTAACAGGAGACAGCCATAACAAGAATGATGTTGTTTATGGACTGATTTGGGAGTATCTCTAAGATATATTAATAAGGGAAGAAAGCAATGTGCAGAATGAAGTGAAGAGCTATACTTTGTGCAAAGAAGATACAATGAAGCTGGATTTGACTGTGTATGTGTAAGATAGCGCTGGAAGGCTACTTAAGAACTGGGAACGCTGGTTGCCTCTGGGGAGGGAACTGAGTGTCTGGGTCACTGATGGGACAGAGATTTTTCACTGTACCTGTTATTTTTATTTTATTTTTAAAAAATTTTTATTAGGGTATAGTTGACTTACAATGTTGTATTAGTACTGTACCTTTTAAATTCCGAACTATAGACATGTTACCTGTTCTAAAAATAATTTAAATTGGAATAAAATAAAAAAGCAAAACTTACAAACAAGAGTGTGGCAAATGAGAGGGCATGATCAGCGTTAAATTGCTCAAGTCCTTTTATTTTTCAGGAGACAACTGGAGATGCTGATGAACTTCACAGTTCAGTCAAATGTACACGGAAAAATTTCAAAGGTAACCACTAAGACACCGTAAATAGAGTGTATAATTTCCAAATTATTGCAGCAGAATGGGAAAACTTGGGAGAAGTCATGTAAAATTCTAGTTTTTGGACTGAGAAAGTCTCACAGACGGAGACATTACTACCAAATGCAACGTAGGGTGGTGGACTGGATCCTGGAACAGAAAGAGGACGGTGGTGGAAGAACTGGGAAGTTCCAAATAAAATCTGCTTAGTTTAGTTAATAGCATTGTACCAGCATTCATTTCTTAGTTTTGGTAAGTTTGATAATCTTTACAATACTTCTGTAACCCTAGACTTTTTCAAAATAGAGTTTTTTTTAAAAAGCTTTAAAAAATCTGGCTTTCTGGCTTTTTTGTGGGGCGTGGGGGGACTGCACTGCACAGCTTGTGGGATCTTAGTTCCCCGACCAGGGACTGAACCCACACCCTCGGCAGTGAAAGTGTGGAGTCCTAACCACTGGACCGCCAAGGGACTTCCCTGGCTTCTCTTGAAAATCAGGCAAACCTGGCCTGCATGCCCCTGGCCCACCCCCCACCCCACCCAGGGGCTAGGCAGTGGCGGCCCCTTTACCTGGAATCGCGCTCTCCACTGGCAGTATCTTCACTGCTTCCAGCTGTCACTCCTAGGCTGCTTTACTCATTCACGATGCATGAACTGTCCCCATTTGCAGGGATGTGAGTCTGGTTAGCATAAATCGGTTCCTCAAGGATCAATCCCTGATCATCCCTGAGCATTAAACCTGGGAATCACCAGACCCAGAGTGAGGGAAATGCTCAGAGGTGCAGTTCCCCCCACATGGTTCTGACGAGGAACGAGGAGCTGCCACCTGGGGCAGTCACTTCCAGCTGCTACCCGATTCCAATTCCCCTTCTTTCTCACTGAGTCCCCATTTTCTCTGGATCAGCCACGTGCCTAGCTACACACTCAATTTCCCAAACTCTCTGGCAGCTACAGTGTTCATGTGATGATTCTGACCAACGATATGTAAACAGAAATCTAGGGATTTCCCTGGTGGTCCAGTGGTTAAGACTTCACCTTCCAATGCAGGGGGTGCAGGTCTGATCCCTGGTCGGGGAGCTAAGATGCCTTGCGGCCAAAAAAACCCCTCTAAAACATAAAACAGAAGCAGTATTGCAACAAATTCAATAAAGACTTAAAAAAAAAAAAAAAGAAATCTACTAGAAGGTCTTCTGGAAACAGAGGTCAAGAGGGTGAGGCAGAAAGGAGGAAGGAGCCGGGTCACCAGCATCACGGAGCTGCTGAACTAACCCTAGAATGCCTGTCTCCAGACTACTTATTAGGTGGAAAAAAATATTTTTTTTAAATTTATTTATTTGGCTGTGCCAGGCCTTAGTTGTGGCATGCGGGATCTTTAGTTGCAGCATGGATGTGGGATCTAGTTCCCTGACCAGGGATCGAACCTGGGATCCCTGCATTGGGAGCGCAGAGTCTTAACCACTGGACCATCAGGGAAGTCCCTAGGTGGAAAAATTAAATGCCTATTTCACAAGGCGCTGTTTGCCAGATTTCGGTTTCGTGCAGTTGAACACAACCCTAACTGAAATAGCAGCAGGATAAAAGAGGAGAGTGGGACTGTGGGGAGGGGGTTGGTGACAGCACTGTAAAGGACCTCGGTGATCACCAAGAGCAGTGTGTGACCGTTGTGGCTTGTATAAAATGCTCTAAAAAAATTGGCGATTATCTAAATAACAAGGACCAGAGACGCTGATTCTTCATGCTCCACAGAATTGAAAAGCCTGGAAGTGGAGGAGGCAGGGGCAGGTGAGTGGTGAGAGACCCTCAACCAGGCCTGTGGCTGAAGGCGCTACAGGAGGCTTCTGAGGAACAGCATCAAGAGGACGGGCAGCACGGTGACAGAGGGGGCAGATGATGGGACACCCAAGAGCCAGAAGCGCAGTGGTGGCACTGACCACAGGAGTAGGCAGATGAGGCTGATTAGAACAAACTGTTTGGGGATCCGTGTAGCCTGGGAGTCAGTGGACACGGGGAAATCACACAGGCTGTGGTGATGAGAGCCAGGGAGAGAGGAGTGTGAGGACTGCAGGCACACCGGGCAGGTGGAAACAGAGGAGGAAAAACAGCACTTCCCTGTACAGATACTCGACAAAATATTTTCTCACACATTCCCTCATATCCTCTGATGCTCTGAGTGACCCTGTGAGATGGGACAGAGGTCACTGTTGGGACTGAATCTGGAGGGAGGGGCAGGAGCTGACTGAGTTCCCACTGCATGGCAGGCTCGGCCCAATCCTCACAAGTCCCCACAAGGCCAGCCCCGTGGGCTCCCCTGGGCAGATGAGGAAAGTGACAAAAAGCCCAGGCCCGCGTGGCCTGACAGGCATCTCTCAGAGAACATGCTAGAGGATGCAGCAGAGGACCACGGGGTGCAAACACCTCGGGGCCTGAGCCCAGCCCAGCCTCTGAGGAGCTGTGTGCACGGGGCCACCTTACACACCTGACGCTCCTGAGCCTCAGCTTCCCTACCACATATCAGCTGGTAGAACGTTCTTTCACCACGACCAGAGGAACTCTTCTCAGTTTCTGGGGTGCAAGTGGTGGCCTCTTGAAATCAGATGTGATTCTGGGCTCTGGCTAGAGCTTTGGATTTGGGGCCAGGGTCTCTGGATTCCAGGTGGATGTTCCTTCCCAGCCCGGAGCTGTCCCTTTTCTGTTTGTGACCTCTTAAGGAGCAGCTGCAGGGGGAGGGAAGCTGCAGTCTGGTTGCTCTAAAACCCACACACATCCCTTGGGCTGTTGCTTATTTAGATGCAACCCCATGCTGGGGCCCATCCCTGCAATTTGCCGGAAGCCATCCATTTTCACACAGCCCTGGGTGCTCCATCTACAGCTGAGGTCTGCCCATCTCCCCAGTGCCTGCCCCCACCGCTGGTCTCAGCCTGCCCAGCCAGGAGCTGCTTTATTCCCTAGGCCCTCCCCCACCTCACCGGGCGGCCCACAGGCTGGGTTTTCACAGGTAGCTGCCACCACAGCCTCCACTCTCCCTGCAGTGCACCCTCTTCCCTTCTTCCTTCCTTCAGTCCTGGCACTAAAAATAGCACCTGGCACTAGGTTTAACCTTTATGTGACTGAGAAACCTTGGTTTTTGCTATTGCCACCCCCCAGCACTGTGCCAGTGCCAGAAACCCTCTGACTGTGTCACAGCTTTGCCCCACTTAAGAAGCTGGTGCTGTCCTCAGGACAAGGCTCCTGCAGCTAGAACGAGAGGGGTGCTGCTCTGCGGCCCTTGCACAGAAAATGGAGTCGCTACCAAAGACAGGTCGATTTCACGGGCAGAGGTTGCTAGGACCTTAACCCAAATGACCCCGGAGCTCCAGAGAGGCCTGGTCTGGGGCTCGAGCGACCAAGCCACCTGGGGCCCTAATCCTTCCACCAAGTCTAGACATCCTCGGGAAATGGAGCTTCCCTGACACCCAGCAGCAGGCTGTATGCTCTGAGTGGGGTTACTCTGTGTCAGGCCCCATTCAGCTGTGATGCATCCTGTCAGGCCTCTCCCTGTACCAGAGCCTAAGGTGGGTCACAACAGCTCCAAGCCTCGGGTCCACCACCTCCATCACAAAGGTACCAGCTTCCAATTCTCCAAGGGTTTATAATACACCAAGCTGTGTGTATACTGACACATCTAATCCTCACAATAGCCCTAAGAGTCGGGTGCTGTTATTATCTCCATTTAACTGATGAGGAAACTGTGGCACAGAGAGGGAAAGTAATTGAGTCAAGGTCACACAGTAACTGGAGGAGCACTTTTTGAGTCCAGGCAGGCTGGCTCAAGTCTTAATCACTATGCTGTGCCTTGCATGTGGTGCTGGGTAAGACTGGACCAGAAGCTGGTAAGTGTTTGCCCTGTTGGATCTGGAAACGGCTTTTAGCCTCAGTCTGGAGCCGTCATCGCTGAATCCTTTGTCTAGATGCCAAGAACTGCTTCTGTCAAGAACACCCTGGTTAAAGTCCTTCTGAATACTCCCTGCCAGAAAATGACTGCTGTGTGCTAAAGACAGCCATAGGCTCTGGTCCCCAGCTCCCTCCCCAGCCCATCCCACTCGCCTCAAGTGCAGCATCACTCTCTGAACACAGAGGCTCGCACCAGCCTCAGCCTGGAATGCCACCCCCGCCACTAGCTAAGGCCTACTTTCCTTCCAGACCTGCCTGCACCTCCTCCTTTAGGAAGCTCCCCTTGACCAGTCCTATTCTGTTCCTTCCTACTGCAGCCCTGACCCAGGCTCTCAAGATCTGCTGTTACCACATCAAACTGCAATGTCTGTTAGCTGGTCTGTTCTCACCATGTTACCAGTTTCCCACACAATGCCCTCTATCCATCTTGCAGA
>NW_021145440.1:98485-100460 GCF_002837175.3 Physeter macrocephalus | reverse complement strand
TGTGTGTGTGTGTGTGTGTGTGTGTGTGTGTGTGATCTGAGGACCCTGTACCTTCAGGCCATGGGTGGTCCCAGGATGGCTGTCCCCAGCCCTCACCTCAACGAAGCAGGTGGAATGAGACCTCTGGAAGTTACTACATCTGCCGCCCTGAAAGTGATTTTCAGATAAGACAGCCTCCCCACCCTGGGAGAAGTGTGTGGAGTTTGGTGCCTTTATTTTTCTCCTGCTACAACCCCTGTGGGCCGCCTGCACCCAGGGAGGCCCTGTCCTGTTGGCAGGTGGCTGAGCACCTCCACTCTGCTGGGTGGGGCTGTTTCCCAAAGCCCTCTGGGTTATCTCTTACAGGAAAGCTCCAGGGGAAAAATAACTAACCCCACAGCTGCTGCTGCTGTAGCCACTGGCAGAGGCTCCTGGTCTCCATCTGTAGCAGCCGTGTTTTTTGTTCTGTCTGGAATGAACAGAGAGCCTGGGATTCCATCAGCAGTCATTTCGGGGGCCTGCAGGCACAACGATAGGTGTTGGTGAACGGATGTGTGAGGAAATTAATATTAATTAATGTTAACATACTATTTAGTACTAATGTTACTCTTTTTTTTTCTTGTTTTTAATCTAGTTTTTAAAAATTTTTATTGGCGTATAGTCGCTTTACAATGTTGTGTTAGTTTCTACTGTACAGCAAAGTGAATCAGCCATACGTATCCATATATCCCCTGTTTTTTGGATTTCCTTCCCATTTAGGTCACCACAGAGCATTGAGTAGAGTTCCCTGTGCTATACAGTAGGTTCTCATTAGTTATCTATTTTATACATAATATCAATAGTGTATATACGTCAATCCTAATCTCCCAATTCATCCCACTCCACCCCACCCCTTCCCCCTTGGTATCCATACATTTGTTCTCTACGTCTGTGTCTCTATTTCTGCTTTGTTTTTTGTTTTTATAAATTTATTTATTTATTTTTGGCTGTGTTGGGTCTTTGTTACTGCACATGGGCTTTCTCTAGTTGTGGCAAGCTGGGGCTACTCTTCCTTGCAGTACGCGGGCTTCTCATTGCGGTGGCTTCTCTTGTTGTGGAACCCGGACTCTAGGCACGCGGGCTCAGTAGTTGTGGTACATGGGCTCTAGAGTGCAGGCTCAGTAGTTGTGGCCCACAAGCTTAGTTGCTCTGCGGCATGTGGGATCTTCCCGAACCAGGGGTTGAACCCGTGTTCCCTGCATTGGCAAACGGATTCTTAACCACTGTGCCACCAGGGAAGTCCTCTGCTTTGTAAATAAGATTGTCTGTACCAGTTTTTTCAGATTCCACGTATATGCATTAATATATGATATTTGTTTTTCTCTTTCTGACTTACTTCACTCTGTATGACAGTCTCTCCGTCCATCCACATCTCTACAAATGACCCAATTTCGTTCCTTTTTATGTCTGAGTAAGATTCCATTGTATATGTACCACATCTTCTTTATCCATTCCTCTGTTGATAGATATTTAGGTTGCTTCCATGTCCTGGCTGTTGTAAACAGTGCTGCAGTGAACATTGGGGTGCATATGTCTTTTGGAATTATGGTTTTCTCTGGGTATATGCCCAGTAGTGGGATTGCTGGGTCACATGTTAGTTCTATTTTTAGGTTTTTGTTTGTTTGTTTTCTGTTTTTTACGCGGGCCTCTCACTGTTGTGGCCTCTCCCGTTGAGGAGCACAGGCTCCGGACGGACGCGCAGCCTCAGCGGCCATGGCTCACGGGCCCAGCCGCTCCGCGGCATGTGGGATCTTCCCGGGCCGGGCCACTAACCCGTGTCCCCTGCATCGGCAGGCGGACTCTCAACCACTGCGCCACCAGGGAAGCCCTATTTTTAGGTTTTTAAGGAACCTCTGTACTGTTCTCCATAGAGGCTGTATCAGTTTACATTCCCACCAACAGTGTATGAGGGTTCCCTTTTCTCCACATTCTCTCCAGCATTTATTGTTTGTAGATT
>NW_021145440.1:42446-96733 GCF_002837175.3 Physeter macrocephalus | reverse complement strand
AGCTGCATGAGCTGTTTGTATATCTTGGAGATTAATCCTTTGTCAGTTGCTTCATTTGCAAATACTTTCTCCCATTCTGAGGGTTGTCTTTTCTTCTTGTTTATGGTTTCTTTTGCTGTGCAAAAGCTTTTACGTTTCATTAGGTCCCATTTGTTTATTTTTGTTTTTATTCTCATTACTCTAGGAGGTGGGTCAAAAAAGATCTTGCTTCGATTAGCACTAATATTACTAATCCTCACTGAAGTTGGTGTAGGGCTTTGCAGTTTGCAAATTGCTTTTCACATATATCATCTCATTAATCCTCCCAGTGGCCCTGGCACCTTGGAATTATTGTGCCTACTTTGTAGAAGAGGCTCAGAGGGGGTGAATTTGCCTAAGATCCCCTGGAAGGAAGCACCCAGGTTTTTTATTTCGAATCCTGTGCCCTTGCTGCTCTGAGTGACCCCTTCAGCACAGCCATGGCCCCCAGAGAGCCTTCATTCCCACTGGGAAGGCCAGCAGGTGGAACTGCTGCTTAGACTTAGAAAGAGCATTCATAGAGGATCTGGTCGAAGCTGTGGGGGCCCCAGGAGACAGCAGTCTGCTCTGCCTGCCGGTGGGCCGGGGGCCCAGGCTCCCTGGGGGAAGGGCAGTTGAGCTGGGGACTCTGATGGACAGTGGAGGTGGGCAGGTGGAGAAGCAGGGGAGGGCTTTCCAGGTAGCAGGACCACCTGGAGCACAGGTACAGGCAGGTGAGTGGAGGCGTGGAGGGAGTGAGCTCTCCCAGAGCAGTTGGCGTCAAGGCCTAACCTCCCGGAAGAGAAGTACATCTCTACATGTTTGTCAGTAGGTTTTAAACAAATAGGGTGTGTGAAAATCTAGATTTAGCAAAACCGTACATACTTGCTTTACAAAGAAAGCTTGATGCACTGGGCAGTGGTTAGAAAAATGTTAATAGCGATAACCTCAGTGCATTTAAGTATGATTTGACTTACAGGTGTTCCTGGCTGTCCAGTCTGTTGGAGCAGAGCACGGGCTGGGAAACGGGAAGGTTGGCGAGGGTTCTGCCTCTCAAATGCTGGCTTTGCTTTGCCAAGAGGTGTCTCCCACTGGGTCGGGGGCAGAAGACCATTTCTTCCATTTGCAGTTCTTAGTAGTTGAGCCAGATTCGTGAGGGTGGGAGGAAGCCCTGCCCTGCCCGCTGCATTCACCCAGCTGTCCTCACTCACAGGGGGGACACTAGGTATCCAGAGGCCTGCCTCCATCCTCTTCCAGCCACCGCTTGATGAGTGAGGTTTAGGTGGCCATTGCTGTTACGTAACAGGTCCACGATGGACACAGCAGTAAATGTCGTGGAGCCTGAGTGTGTCTCGCATGGCAGTGGTGTCCCTACAGCTCACGCACGGGAAGTGGCCAGAGGTGCTTGTCACTCGTTCAGGATAGCTTGACTGGAAGCACCCCACCGTCTCGGGCTCTGCACTCCCACCTGTCCCCGCCAGACCTGCTTCTGGTGCACGCTCCGTGGCCTGCCTGCTCTTCCCCTGGCGCCTTTGCCCAGGGAGACCAATTAGGGCCGGGAGTCGTGGTGCCTCCAGTCATCTCCCACACTTCCCCCTGCCCTGGGACCAGGGCGCCAGAGCCTGTCCGTTCTGGGAACGGCCGAGGGGCTGAGCAGGTCTGGCCCTTCACTCACAGGTGAGGAAATGCGAGTCCATGGACCAGGACACTGGGCGAGTTGGGGCTGATTTGGGTCTAGAGCCATCTCCCGACCCAGTGCTCTCTCTGTCTCTACTGTGTCTTCATCTGGGCATCCTTGGAACTACATGTTGTCCGTGTTTTCCCCAATAATTAGGCTTATTTTTTTGGATGAGCAATTAAGATGTATCCTGCCTCTCTAGCAACGTTTTCAAAATTACAGATGCTTGAAGGCTTTCATCCAGCAGTTGCACTTCTAGGAATTTATCCTACAGATGAGTTACCACGTGTGCAAGGTTAGTCACGGCTGCCTCATTTTTAATAGCAAAAGGTTGGAAGCAACCTGAAAGTCCATCAACAGGAGCCAGGAACAAATTATGGTCCATCCAGACCATGGACTACAGTGCAGCCATAAAAAATAAGATGAAGACTCCATGCACGGAGACAGAACAACCACCAAGATAGATTGCTGTGAAGGTAGCAGGTACAGGATGTGTGTGTGGTGTGCCTCCATCTGCGTGAAAGTGAAGGGAAATAGAAAGTGCATTTGCTTATGTATGTGCTCTGGGTCTCTGGGGATTCACACGAAGTTGGTGACTGCAGTGCCTCTGGGATGGTGGCTGGTGCCAGGAGACTGTTCGCTGGAGACCCTTCGAACGCTTTGAGTGCCGCCGATTCATGTGAATATGTGACTTTTTCAGAAAACTAAAATGAATACTATTAAATAAACAAGAACCATAAGAAATGTATCCTCACCCTCTTGCCCAATGCAGGAAGGTCAAGGCTACCCCCTCAAGGACCAGCCATCCTCATTCAGGCCCCTGACCATCAGCTAATCAAGAATGCAAGCTTGGGTCTCACGAAGGGGACCAGGTGTTCCTTCGGCCCCTGGCCCCAGCCCTGGAGAAATGTAACCACCTCCCTCTGGCCCCTCCCAGTCACCCGCTGTTATCTGGCTTGTCATTTAAATCCCTGCTCTGATCTGCTTATTTCCCCTGAAACCTTCAGGGGCTTCCCCACTGACACATAAATAAAGACCCTGTCCCAGGCCCTGTTTACTGGGTCCCCTGTTGTTGAGCCACAGGCACTTGACTGGTCTCTCTTTTCTCCCTGCGCCTCCCTGCCTTCCCACCTCTGTGCCTTTGCTCATGCTGTCCCCTCTGCCTGCTTGCCTTGCCCTCTCTAGCAGTCTCCACGTGCCCAGACCCTCTCTGCCTGTCAAGGCCCAGCTCAGTTTCCACCTCTTTCGGCCCTCTGACCTCCCCTGCTTCTTTATCTGTTCCTCTCCTTTGGCACTTAAGCCTTTTACGTTGTGTCCTAGGTGTCTGATTCCCCACTGGGCCACGGTCTCCTTTAGGGCAGAGTCCACATCACAGCCCCAGTTTTGTTAGATGTTTGCCGAGTGGGTGAATGGTGGCTGCTCTCTTTCATGGTGGGATTGGGAGCCGTGGAGGGCGGGGCCCGTTTCACATCTGTGAACCGTGGTGCCTGGCGCAGGGCAGGCCCACCCTGCAACAGGAATAACAAGTCTTATGCCCCAGTGCTTTGTGTGCATTCTTTCGCTAATCCTCACAAGGACCCATGAGGTGCTGTGGTTCAACTGTGGTTCCCCCGTAGCGTGAAGAAGCAGAGCGAACATCTTGTCCAGGTCACACAGTTAGAAATAAGATTTGGACACAGGTCTGGCTGCCCCCAAAACTCCTGCATTTGATCAGTTTATTCTGCCCCTTCCCCTGACTCACGAGTAATACGGATCCCTTGGCCCACTCTCATTAACTGCCCCACTGGCCGTGGTCAATCTTATTTGGTATTTGAGTGTATTTTCTTCCCCACCGGACTGTAAGCTCTTAAGCTTAAGTTAGAGTCTTGCCAGAGATACCCTTTGGACTTAGCACATAGAAGGTGCTTGAAAGTGCATGTTTATTAACCTACTCCAGTAAAATACACAACTAGATGTACAGTGCGATGGATTTTTACCTCTGTAAATACCCGTGTAAACCACTGTCCAGATCAAGCTGCGGAACATTCCCAGCCTCTCCCTGGGGGCTCCCTGGGGCCTCCTCCAGGTCATGAACCTCTGAGGTAACCACTGTTAACACCTCATCACTATTGACTGTTTTTGACCTTCTTGCAAATAGAATCATACAGGAATACCTGTAGTGAGAGTCACCCAGGTTGTGTAGAGCAGTCCTTGCTCACTGTGCCATGGAAGTCCACGCTGTTTAAATATACAGTTGACCCTTGAACAGCATGGCTTTGAACTATGTGGGTCCACTTATACATGGCTTTTTTTTCAATAAATACATACTGTGCTACATGATCCACGGTTGGTTGAATCCGAGGATGTGGAACCGCGGACACAAAGGGCTGACTATAAGTTATGCGTGGATTTTTGAGGGTCGGCGCCCCTGACCCGTTGTTGTTCAAGATTCAGCCATCACTGTTCATTCTGAGGATAGGCATTTGGGTTGTGTCCAGGCTTTTTCTGTTATATATAGGCCTGCAGTGAAGTTTCTTGTTCTTGTCTGTGTGGCACACATGGACTCCTGTGGGGTGTGCATCTGGGGTGGAACACTGACTCGCCCGCCTCAGTACACGTTGGCGTGGATGAAGTTCAGGCTAGGATTTCTCACTGGGCTGGAGCTGGGCTTTTGTTTTTTTTTTTTTTTTTTGAATTTTTGAATTTTATTTTATTTATTTTTTATACAGCAGGTTCTTATTAGTCATCCATTTTATACACATCAGTGTACATGTCAATCCCAATCTCCCAGTTCATCACCCACCCCCACCCCCCCCGCCACTTCCCCCCTTGGTGTCCATACGTTTGTTCTCTACATCAGTGTCTCTATTTCTGCCCTTGGAGCTGGGCTTCTTGCCAAAGGGGTCCCAGGGGTCAGGGCAGGTTCAGGGGTCTCAGTTCAGACAGCCTGCACCCAAGGGCCAGCGGGACTGTTCAGGGTTCCGCATCCAAAGGGGACCCGTTTGCTTAGGGCTGGGTGGGGTTTAGCTGGATGAAAAGGTGGTCTCATTAGAGGGACACAGAGTCTAGCTAGAGAGACCGAGCACCGGCCCATCCGTTCTCAGTTTGAGAGAAAACCGTAAGGATCAAAATTTGGCCTGGAAAAAAAAAACACAACAAATTTGGCCTGGTATGTATTGAAAAAAAAAAAAAAAAAAAGACTTAATTACAAGGCTGAATTAAGTAAGTGTTTGCTGAAGGATTTTGGATTACTTTGTTGTTCTCTTTTATTTCTGCACCTACCCCCTGCCCCCAATACCAAGTGAAGGACAGATACATGATTGGATGGTTTTTCTTTCCTGTTGAGAGATTCGTGGGAACTTGACCCCAGGAGAACAGGGACAGATGTGGAACCACTAGCGTGGCCTCAGCTTGTCCGTGTTGATCGAAGGGGAGTAGAACTGAGAGATGGGACCCTGCCCCCTCGTGAGGGCATGTGATCCTTTTTCCAAAGGCTAACCAGGCAGCACCGCCCAGCCCTTGGCTGCTCTTTCCCTCTAATCTCCTCTGGAGAAGGGCCAGGCTGTGGGTTGCTGACCTGCTCTGATGTGGGTCAGCCTCCCCCAAAAGGCAGCCACCCGGAAGTCCACAGAACAAACAGCCCTCGGAGACCGGAGGGCCCGTCATCCCCAGGCAACTGAAGTGAGAGCAGTGGCCAGTTCAGATTAACCGTGCTCAGGTCAAGTGCTGCCTAGTGAGCTCTGCGAAGGTGGAGATTCCTCCACGTATCTTAAATAAAAGAACCGAAACCCCTCCCAGGCTGCGTTCGTATCCCGCGTTGCATTCTGGAGACGTGCGTGCGTGCGTGCGTGCGTGCGTGCGAGCGTGTTGCCAACCCAGTTTGGCCCGTGGGTGTGTAGGAACTGCCTGAGCGAGCGCTTCATGGGTGCAGCTCAAAAGGCTTTGGATCTGAAACTGATGAATGAAACTATGACCTCAGAAGATTTTAAAAAAGAGCCAACTACCAGAGACAGGACTGGCCCGGGTCTCAGAGACCCGTGGGAGTGTGCTCTCCCGGCCTGGCTGAAAGATACAATGATTGAAACGGGAGTGAATCATCACAGGTAATGTCGTAGTAGTACGGTGCCGGGCCCTGTTCTCAGTGCTTTCCTTATAGTGACTTGTTTCTTCCCTACAGCTCCCTCGGAGCTAAGTGTGGCTGCAGGCCCATTTTACCGCTGAGGAAGCTGCAGCAGGGAGAGGTTATATAACTTGCCCGCAGACGCAGAGCGAGTAAGTGACAGAGCTGGAAGTCAAGTCCAGGTGTCTGACTCCAGAGCCCATGGCTCTTCAACAGCCCTTGGGTATCTGGGCACCTGACAGGATGGCACGGGCAGCGTGAGGAGCCATTCACCAGGATTCTGTGGGCAAATGACTTTAGGCCTCCAGGCCTCTGTTTCCTCATCTGTAAACTAGGTGTATTAGTTTCCTACTGCTGCTGGTAACAGACTGCCAGAAACTTAGTGACTTAAAATGCAAATTTATTATCTTCTGGTTTTGAGGCCAGAAGTCTAAAATGTATTTCACGGGGCTAAAATCAAGGCGCTGGCAGGCCCGTGTTCCTTCCGGAGGCTCAAGGGGAGAATCTGTTTCCTTGTCTTTTCCAACTTCTAGAGGCCACATGCATTCTTTGGCTCAGGGCCCTTCCTCCAGCTTCAGAGCCTCTCTTTCCCACTCTTGTAAGAACCCTTGTGATAATATCTGGCCTACTCAGATAATCTGGCATAATCTCTTTATCTCAAGATCCTTTACTTAATCACACCTGTAAGTTCCCTTTGACCATTTAAGGTAAAATATTCACAGGTTCAGGGGTTTAGGATGTGCACGTCCTTGGGAGGCCATAATTCAGCCTTCCAGGCAGGAAATCCGTGGGGGACACCAAACAGCAAGGTGCCTCCCAAGCATGAAGTGAAATGGCAGAATAAAATCTGGGTGAGATGGTGAGATTCTCTGAAATACCTAAATTCCAAGGCGGGTGTCTGAGTCTGGTGACTACACAGAACTCTGTAGCTTTTCTGGAAAAGGTGGGTGTCTTCAGAAAGGGAGTCAGCCAGAGACGTCCCTCCCAGAGAAGGACAGGGTGGGGCTTGTGTTAGGGGACATGAGCGTTTGCATCACTCCGAGTTGTTCGCTAAGGCATGGCTTGGCTCATCAGGCCTCGCCAGGGCCTGGTGGAATTTTACTCGAGACCCCTCACTTCCCTGTACTCCGAGCCTGTGCTCTGAAGTGCCCTTCTGGCAGCTAATAGGAGGTGGAGAGGACATGCATAAACTGGCACTCCTCCCTTTTCTTGGGAGCTGGGTCTGCCTGGCCCCGTTCCCTCGATCCCTGAAGCCTGGCTTTGTGCACCCACAAGGTGAACTCTGTCCAACCTTGCGGCTTGGTGCTCCCCAAGGCCCTCTCCGGGGACCTTGATACCCCTGCCAGGATGTTCTGACTGCAATAAGGCCTACTCCACACGGCTGTCAGGAGTGCTTCGTCAACTGTAGAGTGCCACAGGCCTGCTCTGGGTACACCCCTGGCCGAGTGTCTGTCGGCGTATCCCCAAAGCAGTCATTCAGCAAGTACTTTTTCATCACAGTACTTGGTCCCTGCCCTCATGGAGCCCCACCCACAGGATGTTAAGGGAACAAATCTAATCGCAGTTATGGTAAAGACCAGGGAAGACATGCCACGTGCAAACCGTAATAGGCCGTAGAAGGGGGTAGCTACAAAGGCAGGTGGGAATAAAGATCTGGGGGTGGGGGCGGGGCAGGAGGACATGCCATTCCTGGGAGCTGGTACAAGGATGGTGGAGGGTGTCATAGAGTTTTAGAGTTGGAAGGAGCTGCAAAGCCCAAACATTCATTCGGTTGACCCCTTATCCAGCCAAAGCCTGTTGAGTGCTAACCGCATCCAGGCTCTGAGGTAGGTGCCGGGGATCAGAGCTACACATAAGACATGACCTCTGACCTCCACAAGCTTGCGGGCTGGTTGGGGAGAAGACAGGAGCGAGTGACCACCCTTCAGAGGTTCCTTGATCAGTGTTCCTGCACCAGGAGACTTCTAGCCCTGTTTGATTGGGAGCTTCCTTATTCTGGCAGAACATTGCTAGATTGTGCCAGCTGGTAAAAATGTGTCTATCTTGGCAGATTGTCACTTCCTGTTGCTTGCACCAGGTGGACCGGGCTGTGTCCTGTTGGAGCACTTAGGACAGGTTCCTTTGCCCTCGTTGGTGTGGCTCTCCACAATGGAAGAAGCGTGTGAGATGGTGTGACTCAGCCTCCATCCTTTGCCCTCACCCAGCCCATCCCTCCCTGCAGCCAAATGTCCAGGTCCTTAGCTGAGCTCTGGATGGTGGGGAAGGGACCAAGTGACGGAGAGCCGGCAGCGTGCAGCACGTGGCTTAATGCCGGACGTTCATCAGTCATCTCATTGATTCTTCTCTTCCAGGTCCCTGCTGTGTGTCTGGCACCGTGCCAGGCCTACAGAGAGATGCCTCAGGTGTGGGGAGACGGGAGCACTGTCAGAGCAGACCTCATGGAGCAAGCACGGTGCGGCTGGGCGGGAGTGAGTGGGCCGGCCCTCGGTGAGGCCGTGACGTTGAGGATGACCTGTGAGTGAAAGTTGTCACCCGCCACGAGGACCAGGGCAGAGGGGAGGGTGCGTTGGCACAGGGGCCAGAGCTACATGTGGAGGGACCCGGTATTGCCAGCACTTAGGGAGGGAGGCTGGGACCCAGCTGGCAGGACCCTGGGCTCTGCAGAGGAGTCAGGACTGCATCCCACCTTCAGAGCCTCTCATGTTCTCAAAGGATTTCAGGTCAGGAGGCGGGCTGGGGTCATGTTTGAAAATAAGTGAAAGAATAAGCCACACTGGATTCCTGCTTCCTTGAGCATCTACCTCCCTGGAGCTCTGGAGGATGGTCCACGCCCAGGTCCCTTCTCCACCTTTCTGGAATCCAGAACGCTCGAAATCCCAAAGGTTCTTCCTAAGTCTGCAGCAAGCTAATTTCGTGGCAAAAATCTGACCTGAATTGATGCGAGACTAATTAGGGTCTTTAAAAATATCTCACCTTTCTCTGTGGAAGTACTGTGTGTTTGATTTTGGGGTGCCGCCCAGACCCCCCCTAGGGGTGTTACTGCCTAAGCACCATATACAGCACCATAATCCTTCCTAAAGTCTGAAAAGCTCTGAATTCCTAAACCCATTTGGCCCAAGGGTCCTGGTTACAGCACGATGCACCCAGGAAACAAATTCGGAGCCATCCAGTCCCGGCTGGGTGGTAGCACCAAGACTCCAGCTCAGTTTCCCCGACTCAGAGCCTAGGATTGCAAGGGAGGCCGGTGAGTGAGGGCCCGGGGGTGGAGCCACCTTGCCAGTAGGTGGGCCACTGGGAGAGAGAGAGGCAGGACCGGGCCTGGACTGGGCTTCTGGTCTGATTCAGCCTGGGCCTGAGGGCAGCGGGAGGGCAGAGGCAGAGACGTTGCAGAGAAAGTTAAGAGCCATGTCATCGACTGGCTTTTCCCACTGCTTACAGCACCACTCTTTAGACATTCTTTACCCACACATCCCTATCAGTAGTAGAACTTTGGGGGCATGCACCCCCAGTATATGGATAGTGATGAAGGTATCCTTTACTTGTATTACGTTAGTTATACTATGTATATCATAAAACCTACACCAAAAACAAATCAAAGGATGAGTTAAAGATGTAATAATGAAAAAAAAATTTTTTTTTTCCACTTTATTTAATTCTAGCCACTCAGGGGCTGGAGCCGCTGGGTTCCTGGTATTAAAAAGATGCCAACAGAGGTAGCTGTGTCTCACCCAGGGGCCCGGCCCACTGTGAATACCCCCCAAAAAAGGAGAAAAAAACACAAAATAAACCAACAAAATAAAACCAAAAGGAGGAAGAAATTCTGATCATTTTCTTCAAGCCTGTTGGGAACCAGCAACAGTTTGTGTGTAACAGACGTTACCGTGGGGAGAAGCCAGGGCCCAGAAGGCCAGCCCGCCAGCTCCCCGCAGATGGCGCCGGCGCTACTGCTGCATGTCTCTCCAGCAGGAAGGGCACCACTGCCCCTCACTCCCTCCCCTCCCCCAGCGCTCAGTGGGGCTGTTCCTCTACAACTTGGAAGATGGGGCAGAAGGAAGGAGAGGGTCTCTCAGGCCCCCAGGGGAGAAGCTGGGCAAGGGAAAGTGAGGAAGGTCACTGCTCAGCGGTGGAGGTGGTATCATCAATCTGGATCTTCACTGCTGCTGGGCTACCTGCTGTGGAGGTGGTTCAGGTGCCCGGTTTGCCAGGCGACTGAGAATATTACGCTCTGACATCTGTAGCCTCACAGCAACTGGGGGAATTCGGGCAATAGTAGCTGGGAGTCGAGTCACATCGGCTTTCATGTCACTCAGCAGTTCTTCTAGCTGTTTCAGAACTTTGTGCAGGACCGCATTTTGTTGGTGGTACAAAAACCTTTTGACTTCATGTACTTATTTTTGGAAACTCCTCTGATGCTCTGGGAAAGAGCCGTTTGTTTAGATACTTGGTTTTAATGGCCGCAGTCCCTGAAAAAGATCCCTGCCCAGGACATGTAGCTGCACACAGAGGAAATGCATCATTGGCTTTTTTTCTATATCGGGTTACTCATTTTTCCATCCCATCCACTGTGTATGCAGAGGATTTGTTGAAATTTGGCTAGTACATTTCCATCCTCCCTGATGCCAATCACATGTTCTTGTGAACTAAATGGAAGGTATTTTAAAGTTCTTAACACATGAGTCCAAAACCCACTCAAATGCTTTGGAAATTTTTAAACAGATTAGAAAATTCTGTTACGTAGGCTTTTAGGAGCTCGGACATGAGCGTTTTTGTAAGTTACAGACATACCGTTTTTGGTGATAAAATCCTACAGCAGGAGAAGCATTTTCACATATACTTTTCCAGAAAGCTCCGCCCTAACTGAGGTTTCTTTCGAAGAGCAGTTCCTTTCTCATTCATTGTGATAACATGCCTTTCCTGTGAAGGGACATATTAAATATGCCTTAAGATGTTTTTGGAACATCCCTGGGAAGCATATCTCTGATAACCAGTAGTCATAGGAAAAAATGGGGAACTGGAACTTTTTTTTTTTTTTTTTTTGGTAAAAGAAAGATGTGTTGAGCTCAGCTGTTAGGTTTGACAAATCTTTCTGATTGCATTTCTACTAGATACGCAGTAAATCTCTGATACAATTTCCTGAGTGACGGCGCGTCTCTTTACAAATTTGGTGGAAAATTCTACTGTTCTACAGTCTAAAGCTTTTTATTATGGAAAATTTCTAACACAAGAAGAGCGCAGAGTATTGATAGAATGCATTTCTACCCGTCAGTCACTCAGCTGCAATAGTTAGCCACACCTTGTTGAATCTGTCCCTCTCCCCCTTTTCAAAGAGCGAAAGCCCAGATGTCGTGTTCCTTTTTGCCCTTAAGTAGTTCATCGTACATCTCTTCTTGATAAGAACCCTTTAAAAACTTTTAAATTTTGAAATAATTATAGGCTCACAGGAAGTGGCAAAAATAGTATGTAGAGTCCCATGTACCTTTCTTCCCCCCAATGGTGACATCTCAGATTACCGTAGGACGGTATCAAAACCAGGACGTGGACGTTCGTACAGTACTGTTAACTAGACAAGAGACCTTTCTCAGTTTTCACCGTTCTTATGTGTGTGTGGTTCTATGCAGTTTTGCCTCCTGTAGACCCCTGTAGCCACCACCACTATCAAGATACAAAGTACCTCACCGCCTGGAGGGAACTCCCTGTGTGACCCTCTGGGTATCTGTGCGCCCACTTTGCTGGCTGCCTCGGCCAACCACCGATCTGTTCTCCATCTTTATACATCTGTCATCTTGAGAATGTTATCTAAACGGAATCGGGCAGTACGTGATCTTTTGAGATTGGCTATTTTCCCTAAACGTAGTGCCCTGAGATCTGTTTGGACTGTTGCCTGTGTCAATAGTTTGTTCCTTTTTGTTGCTCGGTAGTATTCCATGGTCTGGATGTAGCAGAGTTTAACCTTTCACCTGTTGAAGGACATTTGGACTGTTTCCATGTTTTGAGGATTACAGACACAGCTGCTGTGAACATTTGTGTATACGTTTTTGGGTGCATGTGCAATCATTATCTCTAGGATAAATGTCTAAAAGTGATTACTGGGTTGTGTGGTAGGTACATGTTAGTTTTACAAGAAACTGCCAGACTCTCTTCTAGAGCCGCTCAGCCATTTTATACTCCCACCAGGAATGTATGTGAGATCCAGTTTCTCTGCATCCTCACCAGCATTTGATGTCACTGTTTCGTATTTATATGTGGGTAGTGATATCTCATTGTGGTTTTAGTTTGCATTTCCCTAATTGCTAATGTTGAACAGCTATTTGTGTGTTGGCAATGATCCTTCTTGAGTGAAATGTCTGTTCATGTCTTTTGTGCGTTTTCTGATTGGATTGTTTGGGGTTTTTTTGTGTTTTTTTTTTTTTTTACCGTTGAGCTTTGAGCATTCTTCCTATACTCTCTATTCTAGATGCCGGTCATCTGTTGGATATGTGTCTGGAAGATATTTTCTTCCACTATGTGGCTTGTCTTTTCATCCTCTTCACAGAGCCACAGAATGAAAGTTGTTACTTTTAGTGAAGTCCAGTCAATTTTTCCTTTTACAGGGTCATGCTTTTTTTTTTTTCTTCGGTACACGGGCCTCTCACGTTGTGGCCTCTCCCGTTGCGGAGCACAGGCTCCGGACGCGCAGGCTCAGCGGCCATGGCTCACGGGCCCAGCCTCTCCGCGGCATGTGGGATCTTCCCGGACCGGGGCCCGAACCCGTGTCCCCTGCATCGGCAGGCGGACTCTCAACCACTGCGCCACCAGGGAAGCTCCCAGGGTCATGCTTTTGGTGTCAAGTCTAAGAACACTTCGCCTAGGCCTAGGTTTCAAAGATTTTCTCCTGTGTCTTCTAAAAGTTTTGTAGTCTTACACTTTACATTTAAATCCATGATCCATTTTGAATTAATTTTTGTATATGGTATAGGGTTTAGGTTAAAGTTCTTTTTCTTTTTTGCTTCTGGATATCCAATTGTTCCAGCACTATTTATTAAAAAGATTATTCTTCCTCCATTGATAAGGACTTTTATTTTTACAATACCCACCATGCACCTAACAAAATTGGCAAGAATTCCTGCGTGCTGTGTATTTCAAAGATGTCTTCTTTTAATCATTGGTTTGTTCGCATCAGGACCCAGCAAGGTCTAGTAGACATTGCATTTAGTTGTAATGACTCCTTGGCTCTTGTTATGTAACAGCCCCTCAGCCACCTTTGTTTATAAGCCACTAATTCCTGGGAGAAGCCAGGTCATTTGTCCTATAGACCGTCCCATGGTCTGGCTTTGGCTGCTACTTCCTGGTGGTATCATCTGTTTTGCTACCCTCTGTATTTCCTGGATACTGGTGGTTACTTCTAGCGACTTGTTTTGATTCCAGTTCACTTTGGGGATGAGGGTCCTTCCTACTTGGTACTGTGTGCTGCCTGTGCACCTCACTAGGGGGCTCAAAACTTCTGGCTGCCCCTCTTTAGTGATGTTGATCTTGACTGTGAGTTTGGAGGGTGCTGCCTGTTCCATCCCTTATCAAGTTCCCCGTCAGCCTCTCGCTTTGTGGTTTCATCATCCACTGATGATCTGTATCTATGCCCATTATTTGTGTTAGGAGTTGCAAAATGGTCATTTTTTGGTCGCGTTCTGTCTCCATTTACTAATAGGCTTGTATAAAGCGGAACACTCCCCCGACAATGACGTCGTTACCCTCAAATATTATAGATGAAACAACTGAGTCTCTGAGAGATGAAGTCAAGCCAGCAGGCGGTGGAGTCTGGCAGGAACTCCGCTTGGTGACTTCACAGCTGGAGCTTGGTTACGCTCCATAGAGACTCTGCCCCAAAGTCCCTGCCGCTTCAAAGCCTACCCCACCCCTCTCCCCAGCCTTGGCCAAGGCAGTTGGTGCTTCCTCGGGGTTCCCTGGGTGCTCGGCACTCACCCTCGTGCAGTGCGGTGGGGTAAGGCCTCTGTGTACCCCTGTTGCATCGAGCAGGCTTGCAGAGGAGCCGTGAGTCCTTGAGGCCGAGGCCGGGTCTTCCATGCCCAGCACAGCATCCAGAGGCCTCCGGACATGTTTGTTGGAAAGATGACTCCAGCGTCTCCCCTCAGGCTCTCTGCCTGACCCTGGCAGAAGTTTAACGTTCAGTCGATTAAGAAAATACAGGGGACCTGCCAGAGCATCTGGGGTTCTGAGCTGCATCCGTGTGTCCCCCGCTCTGGCATGTGTGTGCCGCATTGAAGAAACGCAGCCGGGGGGTGGGGGTGGGGGGGTCTTTTCCCTGGGGAGCAAACTCCCACTTCTCCCAGGTCCGGAGCTCCACCGGTCCAGTGTCCTGCTCACTTATGGGACTCGGGCAGGCAGAGGTCCTTTCCAGGTAGGTGCCCGTCCCGAGTGTGAAAGGATGGGACCCCAGTGTACATCCTCTGCCACCAGCACCCATACTCTGTGAAGTTTGCGGGGTCTAGTGCCGTGAGCTGCCTGGGGTCCTGGGAACAGGGTGAGCTCTGGGAGACAGCCTTCCAGGAGTTGCCTTCACCTGCCTCTCTGGGTGCCGGGGACGCTGCATCTGTAAGTCAGAAGATTGCCTGAAGTATTTTGAGGGGTTATTATGAAAACCCTCAAGTCATTTGGTGCTATCCCAGGAAGCTGTAAAACCCAGTTACGCATCATTTTTCTCATCTTTAAGATGTAGATAGTGTTACTTACTTCAGAATTTGTGTGAGAGAAAGCATGAGATCGTGTTGGGGAAAATGGTTTACAAACAGCGAGGGCCGCCCGAGAGTGAAGTAAATGGGTTGTATATCACAGCGCCCCGGTACGAAACGTGGCCAGCGTGGGTCGGGCCGCCGGAGTGCTCGCCCGGGTTGTGGCTTCCCCTCCTGGGAAGTACCTCCCTCCCCTTCCTGCAAGAAGAAGTCAGGGCCCTGGTGAGACGGCTGTGACCCCGGTCCTGGAAGGGGGCTCTGGAGCCCGAGGGCAGCTCATCCACAGCCCGGGTTGGTAGACAGTAGGCACCTAAAACGTGTTCTAGGACCTGGGTTTAAGTCCAGCGTCTAATCTGGGGGCAAGTCACCTGCCCTCTCTTGAGTGGACTTCTTGGGAACCAGATGACCTACATAAGGAGGGCCTTGAGTGTGAGGAAGCAGAGTCCCAGCAAGAAACGGGGCGGAGCCTTCCTCAGCTCCCACAAGCTGCATAGATAACCTGGAGGGTTACCTGTGGTGCGGGTTAGGGTGGGGTCAGAGCTCAGCGGTCTCCCCTCTGGGGAGTCTGTACAGGGCCTTCTCAATGCTGCCATTAGTAGAGGACAAAACAGCCTTTGACACACCCGGCCCTTGCTCAGAAGGAGAAGATTGGGGCATATTTGTACTTCCTGAAGCCCCCCCCCCCATTTCCTTGTGTTTGTTCATTTAATTTGGGATGACAGACAAAGATGATGATTTACAACCCAAATCTTCTTTTTCTGGAAATATTTCTGGCACTGCTTTTCAGTTTTGCAACCATACTTACAGGAGCTATTCTTAGACTTGTCACTGTGTCTCTTTTTCAAAGCACCACCAGTCTTTATATAGACACCTTCTCCAGTTTTGAGTTTCTTTATATAGATGACGTCTCCAGTTTTGAGTTTTTAATCTAGATTCTTCTCTTGGTTGGTGTGTTAGAGATCATTTATTTTTATAGGAAAATAGCAATATAGAGGGCTCTCCTGGGGTAATAACTTACAGCTAAGAGCAGACATGGCTCAGATGGGGGCAGAAGGGTGGGGAGATGGTGGGCAAAGAACCTCTTCTTCATTGCGGGGTCATGGTGTACCCCAGGAAGGCCCAGGGAACCTCCCGTTGGTGTCAGAATGTTTTGGCTGAGAATATCAGCTCAGACTGGGAAGGCACTGGGAGAGGTCATCTGGGCTGACCTCAGGGTTCAGGCTGAGATGATTGGGTTTGGGGGTTTGGTCATTTTCTGGGTCAGGCAGTGGGGACCCTCTGGGCCCAGTGAGCCCGTGCAGGCACACGGCTGGTTGGGGTGGAGCTGAGACTTGAGCCCCGGCCGGGGCTCTTTCTCCTCTCACCTTTGCACCTGTTTGCATCAGTGGTTGGTTGGTCCCCTGGTCCATTGCAGCTTAGTCTTCCAGGGCCTCTGTTGCCAGGAGACTCCGTGACCCCAGGATGGTGTGCCCAACCTGTCAACAGGTGGCAGCACTGAAAGGCACTTCCGTCAGGGCCGTGGGTCTCGGAAGCCTGCGGATGCAGGAGTGGCAGCCCTCCCAAGAGCAGTTCCGGGTGGTTCTGACAGAATGGCTTTGCTCTTTGAGAGCGATTCTAGCCCCCGGCCAGCACTGGTCCCTGTTCGTAAACTTGCCAGGAGATCCCTAACAACAGCTCCTCCCATAACATCTGGGTTACCATCCAGCGTGCAACCATTAATTTGTTGCCACCAGGAAGTGCGGAGCTGACATGACAGCCCACCTGGGGTAACTGCCTGGGACCCTGGAGTGCCATCCTGTGTCCTGCCCACTCGCATCTCTCCCACCCAGAATCTTCCTTTGTGCCAGCTTCCTCAGCTCTGTTCTTTGCTTCTCTCTTCAGAGAGAAGTACCTCAAATTCCTTTTGAAATAAGTTGTGAAAATCAATAGATAATAAAATAAATGTTACAAATGGCCTTGGTGCTAAGCTCGGTGCCGGGGATTTAAAGATGGAGATGTGGTCTTGCCTCAAAGAGTAGGCAGTCTTAGGAGGATAGACGCGAGCAAATGACAGAACTGCGTGTTATGTAGAACAACAGAGGCGGGTGAAATGCATGGAAGTACCTGACTGGGGAAAGTGAACAGGACAGGCTTTTAGGAAGAGTGATACATGAGCTAAATTAACAGGTGAGCAGTTTGTTGGTGGGGAAGAGCCACAAAGTCTCCAGAACGGCACAGCTGGATGGTGAGGAATGGACGTTAGCCATTAGGGAAACTGGGGAGAAACGGCAAAGAAAAGACACATACCCGTAGAGGGGATGCCTCAGTGTTAAAGTGATCTTGCTAGACCCGGAGGTGTAAAGATGGGCGGAGCCAGCAGGTAATTACTGAACACCTGCTGTGTGCCCTCACTGTTCCAAGTGCCAGAGATCCAGTCGTGAGCAGAACGGGGCCCCTGCCCTCGGGGAGCTTGTGTCTGGTGCAGGAGGCAGTTAATGAACATGTGAGTAATGTACAGTTTGTCAGATGGAGTCAGATGGTGATGAGTGCTCTGGAGAGAAGTCAAGCAAAGCAAAGTGGTCAGGAGCGCCTGGGGTGAGGGAGGGCTTGCCACATTTGAGCAGGTGGTCAGGGCAGAGGCCTAAAGAAAGTGCGGGAGCGAGTTGTGTGGCTGGGCAGAGACAGCCAGTGCAAAGGCCCTGTGGCAGGAGCAGGCTTGGCGTTTCCAAGAAACAGCAGGAGGCCAGTGTGGCTGGAGGGAAGGATCGAGATGGGAATTGTGATGAGATCAGAGAGCATGGAGGGCCCATGTGCTCTGTAAGGACAGCAGCTTATACTCCAACGGAGATGGGAACTGTTGGAGGGTATTGAGCAGAGGAGGGACCCAATCTGGCTAACATCTTAGAAGGCTCCCACGGCTATCGTGTGGGGATGGAGCGGGCAAGGGCAGAAGCAGAGAGGTTGGTCAGGAGCCTGTTCATTAATCCAGGAGAGACATGCTGGGGGCTGGAGTGAGACGTGGTCAGGGTCTGGTCACATTTTGAAGGTGGAAGTAGAGACCTGGAAGGTTCTTTCCAGCACCGCCACTGACGCTGGAAGGAGGCTAATGTTGCGGTTCCCTCTCTCTAGGCCAGCTCATCGCTTACCCCGAGGGTTTCTCTCAGGAAGCCCCCTGCTGCCGGGCACCATGACTGTGAAGGTGGTCGCACTGGCCCCAGATCCAGCGTCGCCCACGACAGCAGCAGCCTCGCCCAGTGTCTCCGTGATGCCCGAAGGCAGCCCCACGGCCATGGAGCAGCCCGTGTTCCTGATGACAGCCGCCGCTCAGGCCGTCTCTGGCTTCTTCGTTTGGACGGCCCTGCTCATCACCTGCCACCAGGTACCCCGGCCGGGCAGGAGCCCCCGAGCCAGTGAGCCCCAGCCCTCTGGGGAGGTCCTGAAAAGTTTGTTGTCCAACAGAGTATTAGTTAGGCCAGGCCAGTCTACACTGCAGTAAAAAATAAGCCCGAAATCTCAGGGGCTTCCTCCGGGGCAGTCAGGTTCTTGCTCAGTCAGCCCAGTGCAGGTCAGTTTCCATTCTGTGACTCCAGCATCTTGCAGCTTTTAAGACATCATCCATCTGACAGCTGCGGGGAGGGGCGTGTGCAGAAAGCACTCTGGGTGTTTAGCCTTCTCAACCAGAAATGGCCCATTTCCATGGGCCAGAACTGGTCATGTGTCTATAGCCTAAACGGTAGGGGAGCCTGGGAACTGTGCCGGAGCACAGGATGGCAGTGACCCCTTTGCAGATGAGAAAATTAGGACCCAGAGAGGGAGGAGGGAGGGGAACTAGCCTAGTCACGTACAGGTTGGTGGCGGAGCTGGGATAGAAGTCAAGTCTCCCGTCCCCCTGTGCTCACTTTCCCCGGGGAGGCTGCCAGGGGCTGGGATGTGCCTTGGCTGCCCCAGGAGGAAGGTTTGAAGGTTGCCAAGCGAAGAGGGGAGGCTGAGCCTGTCCGGGTCCCAGTGTTCCCCGTCCCTTCTAGAACTCGACTGTTTCCAAGGCGGTTGGCTCACAGCAGATGGGGAATACTTTGTTCTCTTCCTCCCAAGCCCAGGGCTCGGCTGGGCCAAGCATGAAGTCATGGGAGCGGAGACAAGAGACTCCGGCTGCTGGGACTGTGCATCGTGGTTAGAGCAGTTCTTGGCATTTGTATGCAGCTTTTATTTTTTCTCCTGCTTTCTAAAAACCGCATTGCATTCTCCCAACTTCCCAGCAAGGCAGGCAGCACGGCACCTGTTCAACAGATGGGAAAATGAGACAGGCCATCACTGCAGCCATTCAGCCAGGAAATGCTCCCACCTTCTATGAAAGTGAGGGTCCCGTCCCTCCCGCCCTCTACACCATAAGTTAGTTAAGGGACGGGGTGGGGTGGGCGACCACCTGGATGCCTGTGTTTTAGCTCCATGCCCCAGGGGCCAGGTGTTTAGAAAGGCCAGGCGGCGGAGGGACACGCACACGCATAGCCTCCTCTGCACCAGGCACCCAGTTCCCAAACCTGGCCGTGCACTCGGGTCCCCAGGGAGCTTGTCACAGCTGCGGATGCCGGCACATCCCTGGCTGATTTGCACGGTCTCGGGTGTGGCCTCGTGGCCGGTGTCTGTGTGGTGGCCCCGGCGCCACCACGCGCAGCCTGCAAGCTTCACGCACCCTGTGGTTGGATGCTCCCACAGCCTCACGACGGAAGTTTTGTGTCATCACACTTTACAGAGGAGGACGCCAAGGCTCAGGGTTGAGTAACTTGGTCCCAGCGCTAGTGAGGACAGAGCTAGACGCGGGCTGGTCTCCTCCTTCTGTGGAGCAGGCGGGCCAAGGCGGGCCAAGGCGGGCCCTTGGGCTCTGACTGACCCGGCCCCTCTGCCCCCAGATCTACATGCACCTGCGCTGCTACAGCTGCCCCAACGAGCAGCGCTACATCGTCCGCATCCTCTTCATCGTGCCCATCTACGCCTTCGACTCCTGGCTCAGCCTCCTCTTCTTCACCAACGACCAGTACTACGTGTACTTCGGCACCGTGCGCGACTGCTACGAGGGTGAGGACAGCGCGAGCGGCACCGGAGGGCCAGGGGAGGGGCGTGCAGAGCTGGGCCGGGGGCTGTGCACCCACCTTGTCTGGGAGCCAGAAGCCCCTCCTCCCAGCTTCCTCCCTGAGGGGCCAGCCGTCACTTCCTGACCCCCTTCACAGTTTCCATCCAGGTACCAGCACACATGTAGCCAGAGTCTCACCTGCTGAGGCGCTTTGCGATGTGGCCCCCAAACACCTCCACAGATACCTGGGAGCAGGGACCCTCCACCTGTGTCTCATTTCTCAGTGCCGGCATCTCTGATGGGGGGGGTGGGCAGCAAATAAGTGGTCCGTTTGTAGGTAGAAACCCCAGGTATAGACGGGTAAGGGGCTTATCCAGGGGTCCGTGGTAAGGTGGTAGCAGGACTGGACCTCCCTCCCCGCGTGTCTTAATTCTGAGGGCTTTGTCCCAGGAGGAGCCTGTGCTCCTGGGACAGGTGACTCACTGCCTTTCAGGGGGGCAGTCCTCATGTGTGGTGTGAAAGCATCACCCGCTCCTATACTGAGTTGCAAGCACCGGCCAGGCCCTGTGCTGGGCCCTGGGCAAGCCTGCCCTCAACCCGCCTGCTCTCCGGGCATCTGTGCCACCTAAACTGTCAGCACAAGGAGACAGGGACGCTCTCTCCCAGTGGCCCTGGCCTGGGGTGGGCAGGGAGCAGCGTCTTAGAGAATGAGTCAGCGTCTGCCATGTCGTACCGTGGATGAGCATTCATTCTGGGCAGAGAGGAGTCCCAGCGTGCTGGGCTGGGAGGTGCTGGGAGCTGTGCAGGGGGCCGGCCACGGCCAGAGGAGAGACCAGCAGCTGGAGGGCACTGCCCGGGGAACAGGGACGGGGACATACAAAGCCTGTGGGACATAGAGGGAAACTTAGATTTCTCTTTTACTGGTGATACACAAAAATACGATGCGATTGGAAACTGCAGTTTAGAAAATCTCCAGGTGGTGGGTGGGTGAAGGAGGGGGTGGCCAGAGGCCCCAAGACAAGTCACAGGCCCGCGATGCTTCGGCCTGTACGCAGACAGGCCCGCAGGGATGGGGAGGAAGGCCCTTGAATTCCAGATCGCTGCTCTGACGCCCACCCCCCTCTCACGGTCCTGCGTTTTCCTGTTCCTCTCCATACCTGCACTGCTGGTTTCGGGTCGCGTGGCCAGACCTGGTATTCCTTATGCCGAGGCCCGGCAGCTCTGACCACGACTGGTTATTTGCTTCCCAGACCCCAGAGGGCTTTGCCCCGGCCCTGGGCTCAGTGGATATTGGGGTGCAGCATGCTCATCCCCAAAGAAGCTGGAGTCTCTCTTCTTGTCCCACTTTGAACCTGTGCATCCCTGAGGACTCGTGGGGCACAGGAAATGCCTTTGGACTTGGCGAGGGAATGCAGGCAGCTGACAGGCACAGACTGCGCCCCACCAGCCCCTGCGGTCACATTGACCCCTTTTCCCGCCCACCCGGGCACATAAGTTTCCCCAGTGGTTGCAGAGCTCCTCCTCCTCCTCCTTCATCTTGACTCCAGCATCTCCTCAGAAGGGCCTTCCCCGTCACTCCCGCTCCCAGCCCCCCTGTCCGAGTCCTCTCGGCCTTACCGCGGTTTGCAGTTAAGCTCAGACAGCCTGCGAGCCTGGTTTGCTCCGTCTCCCTCGTGGACTCTCAGCTCCATGAGAGCAGGAATGGCCGGAGAGCCTGTGCGACAGAGCCAGGCACGTGATGGGTGCTCACTCCTTCTGTATTTTTCGAATGAATAAGGGACTTCATGGAACACCTGCTGCGTGCCTCGCGTTCGCCCACGTGGGGCCTCATCGAAGCCCCAGGCTGGCCCGGCTCTGTCAGGTGAGAACACTGCGGCCAGGCCGGGGACCTGCCCAGGGCATAACTGGGGCTCCAGCGCCTGGTGTTCCTGGAAGCAGTGGAGTCCCCAGGGAGACCTTGGGGCACCTGGGGAGCTGTAAAGGCTGGGGACGGGGAAGGTGGGGCTGAGAACCCTTTTCCGTTCGGCTGCCAGCCTTGCGCGGTGCCCAGGGGCAGCCGGTGCCGACTGGTTTCTTCAGAAGCAAAAAGCTGGTCCCTGCTGGGGGCGGAGGTGGGGGGTGTCTCCTGTGTGATGGGGGGCAAGTATAGGCTCCTTTCTCTCCTGGGCCCTGAAGTCTGGGGCGCGTGGCAGAAGGCGGGGCACCGCCGGGGCCTCCGCACCATCCTCAGTCCAGGCCTCAGAGGCAGCGGCAGATGGTTGGTAGCTCCCCCCACCCCAGAAGCCCTTTTGTTCAGGCCCTGCCTGTCCCAACTTTCCTCCCAGCCACGTAAAGATCCTCCCGGGAAGCCTGCTGCCCTGCGAAGCACATCTCCTAGCAACGCTATTATCCGCTTGGCCTCTCCGAGGGAGTTTACAAACAGCACAGCAGCTGCTGTGAAGTTCAGGCTGCCCCCGAGTTCACCAGCTTGCAATGTCTGAGTCAGTGGGCTTGGCCCTGGCCTGGCCAGTTCGTGCACCTCTGCTCTGTCTCGGACCCTCCCCCTTTGTGGTCTTATCTGCAGGTGCCAGCAGCTGCCAGCAAGAGCTTCCCCTGTAGAGTTGGTGATGGGGTTTATCCCTTACAATTCAAAAAGAACCCCCCCTCCTCGTTCATTCCCCCTCCCACCCTTCCTCCTCAGTGTCCCAGCACCCGGGTGGGATAGGAATCGACTGGGCTGGAGGCCTGGAGCCAGCCCGTCCCGCAGGCCAGGTCAGAGCCAGACTCCCTGCCAGGCATCACAGAGACATTTGCTTTTCTTTTTAACAAAATTAAAACAACTAAAGTTTTATTTTTATTAAGGTAATACATGCACATGTTTGAAACACAGAACTGCCCCAACTCCTCCTCCCTCCCAAAGTCATCCTACTGTAAACTCTTTAAACTGGTTTCTTTTTCTAGAATAACCTAAAAATATGCTTATACTGTTGTTTCTTGATTTTTCAATTTTATGTAGCGTTACATAGTGACTTCCTGCTGTGGAAGGTCTCGATTTAGGTATGTTACCTCCAACTACACGCGCACACACACGCGCGCGCGCACACACACACACACACGTTTTCTTTCCTTCATCCTTTTTTTTTTTTTTTTTTTGCGGTACGCGGACCTCTCACTGCCGTGGCCTCTCCCGTTGCGGAGCACAGGCTCCGGACGCACAGGCTCAGCGACCACAGCTCACGGGCCCAGTTGCTCCGCGGCATGTGGGATCTTCCCAGACCGGGGCACGAACCCGTGTCCCCTGCATCGGCAGGCGGACTCTCAACCACTGCGCCACCAGGGAAGCCCCCTTCATCTTTTTAACGTGACCATATCATGATTTTTCTTAGTCTGTGTTCAGCGTGTACATCATTACATGTCTGTAAATGTTGTTCAAAGCTGAGCCTTACAGTGTCCCAAGACGACATTTCCTTGTTTGACTTCATTTTTCCTCTGGTTACTACTTGTCTTGCTTTTTGGTTTGCTCTGTTTTCTGTGTCTCTATCATTACTTTATTCCGCAAATGCTTCAGTCGAGTGAAAAAAGAAGCCCTCCTGTCAGTGACGCCAGACACATCAGCTCATCTCCTAGCTCTAGGGTTCCTGGTGGTGATCCTCCTGGAGCCCTGCCCTTCTTGCTCCCGTCTGGACTGGTTGCCCTTGAGGCCTCTTATTGCTCAGCTGTTGTCCTGCGTCTTTCCTTCACCGTCATCCCGGGAATCCTGTTGCCTCTCCTGTCCTGAATCACCTGCTCCCTGGATGCCATCTTTTCCACGTTGGACGTTTGCTGTCTTTTCAGTTCGCGCACATCTTCTAGGAGCTTCCTGAGAAAAAAAAGTTGCATGGGAGTTTTGTTTTTTGAAATCTGAAAATTATCTGCAAATATCTTTATTATATTGTCTATTCGATTGGTGTTCAGTGGGAATATGATTCTAAATTGGAAATCATTTTCCCGCTGAATTTTGAAGGCATGTTTTTCACATTCTCTTAGCTTCCCGTGTTGTTTTTGGAAAGTCTGCTGGATTCTGATCCTTAATGATTGTATGTGACCTTTTTTTTTTTTTTTTTTTTTCCCCCTGGCTTTTAGGATCTTGCCTTTATCCCCATTGTTCTGAAACCTCACAAGAGGTGGGATGTTCATTGTGCTGGGCACCTGATGGGCCCTTTCAGTTCAGTGTGGAAGCAACTCCTGTCCTATGGTTCTGGGAAATTTTCCTGAATGTTTTTTTGATAATTTCTTCCCATCCACTTTATTATCCCTTTCTGGAATTCCTGTTAAGTAGAATGTTGCACTTCTGGATTGAGCCTCAAATTTCCTTTACAGTTTCCCGGGATTTTCCATCTCTTTTTTGTTCTGCTTTTCAGGGGGTGTTTTTTTGTTTGTTTGTTTGTTTCTTGTTTTGCTTTTTAATCTTTACCTTTGAGCTTTTCTGTTGAAGTTTTTTTCTCTCTCTCTCTGTTTTTGTTTTTTGTTTTTTTTTTTTGGCTGCATTGGGTCTTCGTTGCTCCGCGCAGGCTTTCTCTAGTTGTGACGAGCAGGGGGCTGCTCTTCGTTGCTATGTGGGGGCTTCTCACTGCGGTGGCCTCTCTTGTTGCGGAGCATGGGTTCTAGGCACGCGGGCTTCAGTAGTTGTGGCACACGGGCTCGGTAGTTGTGGCTCGCGGGCTCTAGAGTGCAGACTCAGTAGTTGTGGTGCAAAGGCTTAGTTGCTCCACGGCATGTGGGGTCTTCCCAGACCAGGGATTGAACCCATGTCCTCTGCATTGGCAGGCGGATTCTTAACCACTGTGCCACCAGGGAAGTCCCTCTGTTGAGGTTTTATTTCCTTTATCATGTTGTAAAATGTCAGGAGCTCGTCCCTGCTCTCTTTTTCCTAGCCTTGTTCTTGGTATTGGTTCTTCTTTCTCTGGGGATGCTAATTACAGTTTTCTTCTGTTCCCTGCATTATCTCTGTCTCCTGAGTTCCTTCCATCTGTTTGTTTGCTTTGCTCTTTGACCTTTGGGTAAGACGCTTTCCTCAAATGTCTCATGTCCTTGGCTATTTTTTATATTTAAGAATGGGGCTTAAAACTGTTGGGCCTCCTCCCAGTTGGGTGATAGGACACGGGGCTCTTCCTCTTCCATTTTCATGTGGTGGTGGGGCAGACACCAAATGAAGGCTTTGATTCTGGACCTGTTTCCCCAGAGAATAATGTTCTCATCTCCTGCCTGGGAGGAAGGAGCTGAGGGGCTGAGCTATGGGTGCAGCCGGGGAAAGGCCTTGGACATCTCCCCTTGGTATTTAGACTTCCTCTCTATATTTTCTGCAAGTCTTTGCATTGCTGTCCTCAGCTGGGCCCAGTTCTGTGAGGACAGAACCATCACAACCTGTCTTGAAAGTACAAAGCCAAGAGCTCCACGTGGACACTTGTAGGCCAGTGTTTCCGTTTGCACCCCTACCCACAGCCATCAGAGCTGCGTGGTGAGCCCAGTCTTCGGGTTTCTAGGGTTCTCGCTGGCTCCCTCCTGTCCCTGGGGTTCGTGACCATGCCGCATCTTCCAGAGCTTTGGTCGACATCCCTTGTTTGCTGCCTCTGGTGCCATGTCCTTGTCCTTGAGGGTTTGTACCTCTCCCCCGATTCGTTCTCACTTCAGGGGCATTTCAGGGGACGGTGGAGGTAAACCCTGCGAATTTGGAGGTAGTGTTTCCATTTTCCAGGGAGAAGTGAATGCTTGTCCACGATGCCCCTGCTCTGCATCTACTACCTGGTAAGGGCCGGAATTCATAGAGCCTCAGGATGTGCCACCAGGGTGTAGGGGGCAGGCGGATGGTGGAGGGGTAGAATCCAACCCCCTTACCTACATTTAGTGTTTGATTGTGGTCGGGGTGAGAGGTAGCCCCTAAAGATGACTCTGAGACAGCCTGGGGAGCTCTGTGGGCAGACGTGTGGGTGGCCAGAGCTCAGACGAGGGAGACGCCCTCCACAGGTGTTTCGTGCGGCACTGTTTTTTTTTTAATAATGTTCGTGTGTCACTTCACAGTTTACCATGTATTCTTCATTACTGTTAGCTCATTCTCACCTCTCAATTACCTGGTGGGGTATATATTATCATCCCCGTTTTACAAATGCGAAAAAAAAAATTCACGTAGGCTAAGAAACTTGCCCAAGTTACCCAGAGAGTAATTGCCAGAGGCTGGACCTCAGCCCTGGGTCTCTGAGGCCCCGGAATTGCTCTGTGCCAGGCTTGGTGAAGAAATACAGGACAAGTTTCTCCCCTGCAAAAGTGTGAACTCTTGTTAAGGGAAGAGATTTTACATGCATGAAAGAAGCAAAGAATGATGCTTCATTTTCTGAAATCTGTCCCAGTTTCAGATTTGGGACAAACTTAGCTTCCTGGAATCTGGCCCAAGTAAAACATCTTCCCAGGTAGGGAGCATACAGCCTGGATGAATACAGCTGAGGACCACAGAAGACCCAGAGGCCAGTGTGCTGCCAGGAGGACTCACGGGCTGGTAGTGGCCCTTGCTGGCCATGGCTCTGAGAGAGCCAGGAATCAGAAGAGCTCAACCAATCAGAATAAAGGCAGACATCCTGAAGAAACCAATAGAAAGAGGGGCCAGAATCGGTGTTTCAGGCGGCAAGAAGCATCAATGAGCAGGAACAGCAAAGGACAGAAAAGCTATGAGGAAGGAAGAGCAAAGTGCCATCGGAGCAGCTCAGTGTCTGGGGACAGGTGCTTAGGGAGGACCCCGCCCACCTGGCTGTAGCACGTCGCGTCTGTTGTTGTCAGTGGTGATCACCAGTCAGAAAAAGCAGGAAAGAATGTTTGGGTGCCCCTGTTTACTGAGCAGAGAAGATTTCTGTCCAAAGTGGTCAAAATTAAGTTTTCTGGGCTCATCCACAAGTTACTCTGAAATATATCTTTCCAAATAACCAAAGTATTTTCTGTGCAGCGAAAGGGCCTAGGCCCTGAGGCCGGCTTTAGGTGCTGCGGGTGTGTGGAGGAGGTGAACTTGGGATAATCAGTGACCTGTAGCCAGTGTCACTTGCAGTGGGGGACTCATGAGGACAGTCCCCTGCAGCTGGCAGGGACAGTCAGAGTATGCTTCTTAGCGGGTCCTCTCTTGAAGCCCCTCGGGCCCCTCAGGGTTGTGTGGTTGCAGTTGTCAGGCCAAGGGGGATGCTGGATGGGAGGCTGGGTGGAGAGTAATCTCTTGGTCTGCAGCTTCCTGTGCAGGCAGCTCTTGGTGGGAGAAGTTGCCAGTGAGGAAAGAAAGCCTCGCATCTCAGGGTCGGCAGGGACCTGTAAAATCCTAGCTGCTTGGAACCCCTTTAATGTCTCAGCTCAGAGGCTGCCTGGCCTCTGATTGCATGCTTCCCCTGGCAGGGAGCTCACTACCTTTCATCTCTGAAGACTACCTGCCAGAAATTGTTTCTCATACTAAGCTGAAGTCCTAGGATCTGCCCCTGGGATGAGTGGGTCCTGTCTGACCCTCTGGACGAAGGTGGTCATCACTTATATGAAGAGAATGATCCCTAATGACTTTTCTCCAGGCCTCAAGTCTCCAGTACCATCCTCCTTTCATCTCCATTCTGGTCCTTTGCCCCTGATTGTGTGCATTTGTCTCTAGTTCCTTTAAGATTTGGTATCTAGAATGGAGCTGAAAGTTCCAGGTACCTGATTTTCCAGGGCGAGAGAGAGGGGGCTGGGGGGTGGGGGTGGGGGTGGGAACCCATCCCTTCCCTCATGCTGGATGCTCCCTGGGGGCCCCTTTGGTCACTTGTGTGTGGGGGGCCTCTCCAGGGGACCAGAACTGGAGCTGTGGTCGGAAGCGTGGTCAGGCGACAGTGCTGCTGGTCGAGAACCCCACTCATAATGTTTTTTGCTCTTCTGATGTCCAGAGCCAGCATATCTCTGTGTTTGTTCCTGGGGTGTGTGTTGAGTTGTCCAGTTTAAACACGCCTGCTGGGGTGGGGGGGTGGTATTTTACATGGCTCTCATTTCCTCGGAAGGGCATTGATTTGTCCAGATGGTCAGTGGATCTTGGTGTGGGCTGGTTGAGTCATCTCGAGGAGATTCTGTCTTGTCTCCCTTCTCCGAGATACATTATTGACTCACTAATGACTCTTTAACAGATGCCGTCAGCAAACTGGTATTTGGCCAGACTGTCTGGCCCCACAGCACTGTGAAAAGGTCAAAAGTCCTGAACTGAGGTGGATGAAATTTGATGATCTGACCAGTTGAATGCAGAGCTGCATATGGACAGACAGGTGGACCACGTAATCAGGAGCGTGCTGTGTGTGTTGTGACACAGGAAAGGATGTGAGCTCAGGCGCCAGGCTCTTCCCAGGAGTGGATTGCAGGACAGCCTAGCTTGGTGGTCCTGGACAGAGGGGCGGATGAACCTTGGGTCCCTGTGGCCTTGCCTGAGGGTTTTGTCTTTGGGAACTGGAAGTCTGATCACCTTGGGGAAGGTGCAGCTTTCCAGGCTGTGACAGGGTGAGCTCCTTGAGCTCAAGACTGAGTGCTGGCCGTACCCGCCTGCCCCGCCTCTCTGAGCCTCACCCGGAGCTGTGGCCTGTGTCCATCTGTTCGTTCCTTCCGTGTTGATTGAGTATGGAAGCGTCAAGCCCTTTGGTGGTTGTTGTGGGTGGGCCTCGGTTCCTGCCTGCAAAGTGTTTACAGTGTTTACAGAAGACTGTGGGTGACACTATGGACTGTTCATTGTGAGCACAGCCTTATAGATAAGGCATCACACTCCCACCCCTAAGGCCCGTCCTCACAGCAGCCTCACCAGGAAGAAGCTGTTGTTATCCCCGGCTTAGAGATGAGGAAACCGAGGCACAGAGCACTTAAGAAACTTGCCTGAGACCACACAGCTCCTAAGCGGTTGGAACCATGATGCACAGCCAAGCAGTCTGGCTCCGGGATCCGTGGCTTTCTGGCTGCTTTATGCCGCCTCTTGTACTGGAAGGATCAGACAGATCAGCAGAGAGATCGTGGGGTGTGATGTGAGCATGGCGACGGGACAGGAGAGGCCGCCAAGGACGGGGTGGCATCTGAGCTGGGTCTGCCTCTGGGGTTTAGCAGAGAGATCGGATGTGCCACCAAGGGGAGGTGTGAGAGATCACGTCGTGTCCTGGGAACTCCGGAAGTGGTTTTATGTACATTCCACTGACTGTAGCTGTGTACGTAACTACCCCAAAACCAGACTAGTGTAAAACAGCCATGTATTTTGTTCATGGATACTGCACATCAGGAATCTGGACAGGGCGTGTTGGGGACAGTTTGGTCCTGCTCCATGATACCCTGGACCTCAGCTGGAGACCTGAGGCTTGGGGAGGGATCATCGGATGTCTGGTTTACTTATGTGTCTGGCAGTTGATGCTGATGTCAGCTGGGGGCCTCAGTTCCTCCCCCACATGAGCCTCCATGTGGACTCTCCACGTGGGCCAGCGTGGGCTTCCTCACCGCACGGTGGCTGGGTCCAAGGGCAAGCATCTCAAGAGAGGATGAGCCAGAAGAGAGAGGCCTTTTCTAACCCCAGCATCAGATGTAACCAAGCTTCACTTCCGCTCTGGTCACCCCAGTTCACCCAGATGCAAAAAGAGGGAAGAAGACCCCATCTTCTGAGAGGAGTGTCATTGTCATGGGATGTGGCTGCCTTGGGAAAATACCATCAACCACAATACAGCTGGACCCAGATTGGAATGGACATATCCACTCTACTTGGCCTTGAATGGTTTTGGACGAAGGTTATTAGCCGGCTGACATCAGATTGGGCTTGACTCCCCCCACCCCCTCACCCCCCTGCCTTCAGATACCCCAAGGTTTCTGTCAGTGGAGAGTGATCTGGAGCCCAGTCAGTGGAGAGTCCTGCAGCCACCAAACGTCCTGAGCTGCTTCCATGTCGGACAGGCAGCTCACAGGGCCCTCAGCCCCGTCAGGGGACAGCAGGCCCCTGAGGAAGGCGGGCAGATAAACAACAGTGGCCGTGACAACCAACACTGAGAGTGCTGGCCGCTCTTCTGAGCACTTTGCCTACTCACTGAAATCCTACCACCTCCTAACTCCGCAGGGGCTCTTTCTGTCCCCATTTTAACAGATGAGGAAACTGAGCCGCAGAGAGGCTCCCCGCAGAGTCGCACTGCAAACCCTCTGCTGTATGTCTCTAGGGGGACGGTTGCAGCACAGCTGACAGGTGCTATGGGTCATGTTTATGCAGGGTGCCACTTGGGCCCCTGTTCCTCAGCCCCAGACGTGAAACCTTACTAGGTTAGAGCAACTGAGGGGCGTACAGCCCTCAAATATATTCCTTTCCACGTTGCTGAAAGCCAACTTCTACCTCCAAACGCACGGCCAGGATTTCCTGTGTTCCAATTTCAGGCAGTCAAGCGTTTGTGGTGTGGTTAGTGTATGCCAAGGGCTGGGCGCACGCTGGAGGGAGAAGCAGGCTCCCAGTCACACTCCGGGGATGGGCGGGGCAGGGGCACAGCGTCTGTCCGCAAACTGGTAGGTAGGTTCCGTGGGTGGGGACGCACGAGCCCCCACGGCGGTGGCCGGGGGCTTCTCATGGTGGGTGGTGTCTGACGGGTTGACGACGGTACTAGGAGGTCAGAGGGCAGGGCGTCCAGGCAGTAGGATCTGCAAGGGCGGAAACACGGAGGGCACAAGACCCTGCTGAGGGGAAGGGGGCACCTAGTGTTGCTGGGAAGGAAGTGTGACGGGTGGGCAGGGACCAAGCCACCTGGTGAGAGATCTTGAGCTGAGCCAGGGGGCTGCACCGGGGGGCCTTGAAGGCCCTTCTGCTGCAGGGGGGTTGGCCGGTCAGACGATGGAAGGAGCCCGCTGGCTGCAGGGCTGCTGGTGCCTCTCCCTTGATCTTATTATCCCCTGACCCCGCCTTGACCCTCCCCTTGGCCTCACTCCTGCGCTGGACGAGTCTCCTGTTCCCCTGAGCTAGGTCCCTGATCTGCCTCCTGTATCCTCTCCTCCGTGGTGTCCTCCGCTGTGCCCCTCATCCTCCTCTCCACACCCTGTCTCCCTGGCTCCCGGCACTTCTGTGTGCTTCTAGCACCCTGCAGGCAGCAGCCTGCATCTGCTGACCCCGCAGAAGTCCTCTGACCAGGAGACCAATTACAACATAGCGCTGTATTTGCAGCATTTACAGCGTACTTCTACTGTGCCCTAGGTTGCTGTTGTAAATTTTGGATCTTTGTGGGTGATGTCAAGCTGTGTCATGATTCAGGATGAGCTGACCCAGCTTCCTAAGAAATTTGCACTATATTTTGTGCACCTCTCATAGGTTTTGTTACAGCTTATCATACTGTGCTCACTAAGATGCCGCTACACGCTGTTGAATGCATAAGGGGTTCTATCTCATTCTTCATGAGAATGTCTCCTGAGATCCCTCTGGAGAAAGTTTTATTGTTGCTTTGTCATAAAATTGTGATCTGTGACACACAAACAGAAAAGTGCATAAAGCTAATAAATAACCGTAAAGCCGAAACCCAGAACACGCACACTGCCAGCTCCTCAAGCCCCCAGCATCCCGTCCCGATCTCCCCTCCCACAGCTCCCCACACGTTGCTGGATTTGGTGGTAATCTCTTTCTTGCCTTTCTTTGTGGTGTGACCAGCAGTGTGTGTGCGCATCCCTGAACAGCATGATTTAGCCATGACTGATTTTGATTACAAATGGAATATTCACTGCGGATTCTTATGTCCCTGAGGTTCCCTCCCCGTTGCTGCCTGTGACTGTGGTTCTTTCACTTTCGTTGCTGTTTAGAATTCCACCATCTGTTTATCCATCCTGTTGATTTGAGTGGTTTTTCTCTGGACATTGTTTTCACAGCCTTGGTCATCTATAATTTCCTGAGCCTGTGCTATGAATACCTTGGGGGGGAAAGTTCCATCATGTCAGAGATCAGAGGGAAGCCCATCGAGTGAGTATGAAGTCCCCCCAGAGCCCCCCACACCACCCTGTTTCCTGGGCCTGACGTTCTCAGAGCTCTCCTGGCCGTCAGCCGGTCACACAGACCATCTCTGCCCGTGACCTTGACCTCTCTGCCTCTCCCACACTTCCTGAGCGAGGCCATTCATTGGAACTCTTGGGAGGGCCTGTCTGGCTCTTTCTCCTTCTCTCTCTTCCTGTCCTTTCCTGTTTTCCTGTTTCTCCCTCTTGTAGTTTTTACATTCAGTGCCTTTTAAGTTGGTTTGTTATCCCAAGGTCAGCGTCACCCCGCTACTGCATACCCTACTGCATATGCAGATACTCTCCTGCGTCTCTCCCTGTGCTTGGCCTTGTGCTCAAAGACTGCCCAGGATCCAAGCCCCATCCTCACCCTACCCCGCCCGACCCCAGCTTGTCTGGATCTGCAGGAGGGTGAGGGCGGCCTCCCCCAGCCCTACCTTCCCGAGTCTGGCTCTTTGCTCACCAACCCCTTCTCTGCTTGTCTCTTCCAGGTCCAGCTGTATGTATGGCACATGCTGCCTCTGGGGAAAGACTTACTCCATCGGATTTCTGCGGTTCTGCAAGCAGGTGGGTACCCCCAGCAACTGCCCTGGTCAAGAGTTGCCGGCCAGGCACCAGGAGCCTGGGTCCGTGCCCTGGAGTAGCAGCTGCAGGGGACGTGCTGCCCCTGGTTGACATAGTGACAAAGACGGGCATAGGGCCCACCTGCAGGGTTCCCATTTCCTGTGAGGCACCCCAAGCCCCAGCACCCACTCCCTGAGCTGTGAGGGCTGCCCCTGCATTGGTGGGGTGTGCTGAGAGGGGCAGCAGCAGGTGTCCCAGGGGTGCCTGATGCAGCCCTGGGCAGGAAGCGGTTCTAGACTCTTGCTCACTTTGACCAAGTTGTGGTGTGTGAGTGTCTGAGGAAGTGCATGGCGATTCTAGAATCTCAGTTTGAAAACTTCTCATCAGCTGCAGCTAGAGGCCAGGAGGGTTTCTGCATTAAAGAACATGAAAAAACAGGCCTGAGCAGCCTCTGGTCCCTTCCCCCATTTCCCACTTGGCAGGCAGTCTAGCAGCTTCCAGTTTCCAGAGCTGCCGCCCCAGTGGCCTCGAGTGGCCTGGGTGGAGGCAGTGTGGTGTTGTGCGTTAAGTGCATGGGTCTGGGTGTCTGACCATCTGAGTTTGAATTCCAGCCTCTCCTATGACTGTGTGACCTTGGATAAAGTACGAAACCTCTCTGAGCCTTGGTTTCCTCTTCTGTGAGATGAGCGTAGTGATACTTACCTCAGGGGATGGCTTGAGGAACAGGTGAGGGAAAGCCCTTAACGCGGGCCTGGCTCAGAGCCCGCTGTCCCTTGCTCGGGAGGAAGTCAGGCGCTACGCCCAGCTGGCATGACCTCGATTCGGTCTCCTCTGGGGCTCCACAGGGCCTGTCAGCCCGTCCAGCGTCGTGCAGCGTCACCACAAGGGGAAGTGAAACCCACGGCCCGTCACCATGACCCGCGGGAGGACTGGCCTTTCTGCTCCCTTCTGGGCGGGGCCGTGCCCGCAGTGCAGACGCACCCACAAAGCACTGCCTGCACGGCCCGGGCTCCAGTTCTGCTTCCAGATCCTCCTTCCCTAGGGTGTTTCTAAATTCAGAAGCTCCCCACAGGACCTGCAGGGAAGGAGTTCAGACTGTCCTGGGTTCAGGGTGGGGCCTGTCCGAGCCATTGTTTACCAGTGCTGGCCCAGCTGTGACTCACTGCCTCCTTTGATGAGGATGTGGTGTATGAAGTTTTGACCCCAGATCACTAGCTGGGTTGCCTTGTTGCAAATTATTCCCCAGCCCTGTGGGCTTTGATGTTCCACTGCTGTTCCTGGAAGTGGCAGGGTCAGGTAGTAAAAGGAAAGCACTGAAGAAGCCGCCTCCCCGCTTTCCCATGTGAGAGAGGACACTGCAGCTTTGTCATCGGTGCCGGCGCCCGGGTCTGAGTCTCCTGGAGAGTTTGCCTCTTCTGCCACTTCAGCTTCTCTGTGCCTCAGTTTCCTCATCTGTACCCTGAGGATGATGACAGTACTTACGTCACGGGGCTGTCGTGAGCACCCAGTGAGCTGACCCGGGGCAGCACCAGCCTATCGGCAGGCTCGCAGGGCTCGCTTGGGACACGCTGCTGACCACTCTTTCCCCAAAGCGTGCTGGTCCCGCTTCCTCTAGGGGTGGGGGGCAGGGGAGTTTTGTGGGGTTTGCTGACAGCAGCATCGCCCCTCTAGCCCCCGTCACACGCGCCTCTCCTCCAGACAGCCACACGGCTCAGGCCGCCCCGGGCTCCCCTGCAAACTTCACTCGAGCCTCTTCCGGGACAGAAACTTTGGGTTCCACAGGTTACTTTCTCTGCTCCGGGGTCCTTGTCCCATTTGGAGCCACACTAGCTTAGCCTTCTTAAATGACTCTCATCTCCACAGAAGGGGCCTTGTGGCTTAGATTTATTTGGTTTCAAGAGAATGGTGCTTCTAGTGATTTAATGGGCACCGAGGGTACCTCTGGCGTTTACTGGTGCCTCTGTAGGGACTTGTGGAAACCTGGCTGAGGGACTCTTTCTGTGGCAGAGGCCTCTGCTGAGTGCTCAGAAGTGGGAGACCTCCGAGGACACCCCGTGCGGTCTTGCTCTCCAGTCGCCGCACAGCGAGCGTGCAGCACGGGGCTGGTTACAACCAACCACCGTGAGCAGCCACTCGGAGGCTGAGTGACCGCCCACTCGGTCTTCTGCAGCGGTAGTTGGCAAGGCCAGAATTCAGACACGTGTCGGGACTCCGGACCTTGGGCTTCAGGCTGCTTCCTATTTTGTGCTCCTGTGGGGTCACCTCCATCCCCAGTAAGACCCCAGCTTGACATAAAGCCTGCACCCAGGCCTAGAGCGTGGGGCAGGGAGCCAGACCCGGGGTAGACAAGGAGACTCACCTGCCTCTGCTCCCTGGGCCCCCTCCCCGCTGCTGCCCCTCACCAGCGCTTAACCCCTCGCACTTGTCCGCTCTCTGCCCCTGGGCCGAGCTCTCTGCCCGTCCCCCCGTCCCTGGCACGTTCCTGGCGGCCCCTCCTCTGGTGGAATCTCTGTCTCCTGCGTCTCCGCCATTCTTCCTTCACACCCTCCTGTCTTCTCACGCGGCTGCATCGCCCTGTTGCTGTCTCGTGTATTCTGCCTTCCCCTCCTGACAGCAGTTCCCCCAGGGGCAAGAGGTTGGGCCGCCCCCATCCCCTGGCATCCAGCCCAGGCCCAGCTGGCCACAGGAGGTGCCTCTTCCGTGGTTGCTGTGCTTCTCCTTGACTCTTGACCTTCTCTCTGCAACAGGCCACCCTGCAGTTCTGCGTGGTGAAGCCGCTCATGGCTGTCAGCACCGTGGTCCTCCAGGCCTTCGGCAAGTACCGAGACGGTGACTTTGAGTAAGCAGCGGGTCCCCCCGCGGCGCATGTGGGGAGGAGCGGGCGGCCCTGCCCCGAGGCTCATGCCCCGGCCGAGGGAAGGGGCTGGCCTCAGATTGCCCCACCCCCGTGTCCATCCTCTGAGTGGAGGCCCGGCCCGACCCCGGCCTTCCTCCCGCCTGCTGCACCCCTGAATTGCGAGGCCGGAGCCTGGCAGTGGTGCCATCGCACTTGGCCCCGCCTCTGGCACCAGAGTGAGCGCTCAGCGTCTGTCACCTTCAGGCTGCAGAGTGGTGCCGCGTGGGGGCCGGGGGGAGCAAGAAGGGACGGTGACCACCCCAGGGCAGGGGGCGAGAGGGCCAGAGCCCTGGGGGGCCCGTCTCGAGTCTCCTCTCCTGTGTAAATTGACGCACACAGAAGACGTCGGAGGGTTAGTGAAAGTGACCACGTGTCCCTCGTGGCCCTGAGCTTGCACGCACTTCGGACACACTCCCTGTACCCTACACGACAGCCCCCAAGGGCCGGTGAGCAGACAGGCTCACAGGGGACGTCACTTGGCTCAAGCGCAAAGAGCAAAGCTGAGCTTCGTGACCGTCTGTCTGAGGCCCCGCCCCCGAGGACACCTGGAGTCCTCCACCAGGAGCGTGGGCACCGGAGCTGCAGGTGGCAGGGCTGGCCTGTCCTGCAGGCGCTCACCCTTGCACTCCCCCCAGTGTTTAGACCGCTTTGATCACCCGTCCCCTCCCTTTGATGGCTCGGGGGGCATTGCTGAGAGCTGTGCAGAGTGGCACGTGGGCAGGGCCGAGGGGGGAAGGAGGCCCCTTGTCCCGCAGAAGGGTCAGTTCAAGCCAGAGGATGCTCCCCGTTCCCGCAGCGTCACCAGTGGCTACCTCTACGTGACCATCATCTACAACATCTCCGTCAGCCTGGCCCTCTACGCCCTCTTCCTCTTCTACTTTGCCACCCGGGAGCTGCTCAGCCCTTACAGCCCCGTCCTCAAGTTCTTCATGGTCAAGTCCGTCATCTTTCTCTCCTTCTGGCAAGGTGAGCCTCCTCCCAGCCCGTGTGAGGCTGGCCTGTGCCTCCCTGTCCCCTCAGCCTTGTCCTCTTCCTCCTGCTCACCGTCCCCAGTGCCCCGAGGGCCCAGGCCAAGGGGCTGTCCCGCGCTTATCCTGGCCTGGAGCTCAAAGGGACCTCTGTCCACTGAGCGCCTGTGGGGTGTGACGTCTGGGCCCTCAGGGGCCTTTCACAGGAGCCATGACCTTGGGTGGGACTGCTTCCTGGACAGGGGGATCCAATCCAGCTGGTGTCCAGCCAGGACCTGGGGAGTGTGGTTTCCCTGAGGCCTTGGCTCGTGTCAGCATCCCTGCCCAACAGGAGTAACCGTGGACCCTGCTTCCAACCTCCCTGGGGAGTGTGGCATTTGGGGGGCTGTAAGGAGGAAGGGAGATGGGGAAGGAGGTCCAGTCTGGGGCCAGATGCCCATGCCTCCCCTTCCACACCTCCCCTTCCAGGCATGCTCCTGGCCATCCTGGAGAAGTGCGGGGCCATCCCCAAGATCCACTCGGCCCGCGTGTCGGTGGGTGAGGGCACTGTGGCTGCTGGCTACCAGGACTTCATCATCTGCGTGGAGATGTTCTTTGCAGCTCTGGCCCTGCGGCACGCCTTCACCTACAAGGTCTATGCTGACAAGAGGCTGGACGCACAAGGTATGAGCCAGGGTCCTGGAGTCGACCCCCGCAGTAGGAAGGGTGCTTCCCGGCCCCGCCCCAGGGCCCCTCCTGCCTCCCAGGGTCCTTCAGGTGTTGATGGGTCAGGTCAGGGATCCCAGGTGTAGGAAAGGGACCACAGAGGTCCAGGCTCCGCTGTCCCCTGTCACAAGGTGTCAGGGTCAGGGACTGGTCCTGGAAGCTACACCCACCTGTCTCTTGCAGCAGATCTAGAGTATGGAGATGATCTAGCACATAGGAAGGTCAGGACAGAGACCCTAGAATAAACCCTAAACACTGTTATCCATTTTGTCCTGTAATTCCCTTGTCTCTAAAGCTCTTTTTTTTTTTTTTTTAACCTGATCCCTTCTGAGAAACAGACTCAGATGGTAATAGCTTTTAACAGCTTTCCTGTTACACCTGCTAATCTTCGCTTTGTTAGAACAGCGGTTGGCAACCCCAGTTGTATATTAAGATGCCCTGGAGAGTCTTAAAAGTCCATGCTGTCCAGGCCCCACCCTCGGAGATTCTGCATAATTGGCCTGGGTTTGGGGCTGGCAGGATGTGCTGACAGGTCCCCAGGTGATTCTAACTTGCTGGCTGGAGAAGCAGGGGCTGGGGCCTGCCTCTGGCTGCTGCTGGGCAGGGAGGGGTTGCTCAGGGGAGAGGAGGAAGAGGAGGCTGGGACGCCTGAACTGACTCACCCTGTGGGGGGTGGGCCTGGGGAGGAGGAAGCCTCCTGGTCTAACACATCCACCCAGGGGTTTGGCTGCTGCCAGCTCCCTGCCTGTGGGGCTGAAAGCAGGACCCACTTGCCCAGGCCCACCACCTGTGCCCACCTCGGGCCCCAGGGAGCGGCGTGCTGAGCAGAGTGTAGAAGCACTGGCCTGGCCTGTGCAGGGCTCCTCGGGCCCCCACCTCTCACCCTACCTGCCGTGTTCTTTCCCTGGTTGGGAAGAGGCCTTAAAATACCCGAGGCTGCTGGAAGCATGTGGACTGAATCACCCTCCAGGCCTCGCGACTCTTGGGCACCTGACACTTGCTGCCTGGCCACCCTAGGTACTTGTTCCGGTTTGGATTCTACACTTAGTGCTGGGCGCTGTACTGGCCAGGGCTCACCGCTGCCGGCTGGCATCCCACCTGCTTCCCACCAGGCCCCCAGTTGGAAGGATCTGGCTGACACCCTCCCAGTGTTGAGGGCGATGTCCCTTCGACCTGGTCCTGACACCCTCTGCCCTTGGGAAAGTCACCCTTATGCCGGGAGTCTGAGGCCATGGCCAAGAACCCTTTCTACACCCTTGAGGTGTAACATGGTTCAAGCTGGCGCTTCTGCACTAGCGGCCCTGCAGAGGCTCTCCGCGGTTGCCTGGGCTGTCTTCCCGTCCACTGCCCCCAGACACATCCAGCTCCAGCCAGAAACAGAGTGGCCAGGCATCCAGCTCTAGCAGGGATGCCAGCCTAGCCCAGCCCAGCCCAGCCCGGGAAAGGTGCTGCGAGCCCTTGTCCACCAATGTGCTGGTCCCAGGCCGGTTGTCCACCCACTAACCGCGGCGCCCGGCCCCTCTCAGCCCGTCAGGGTTGGGTGCAAAGCCGTGGTGTGGTCAGTACACGTCACCTGCGCCCTCCTCCATGTCCCGTCTGTGGAGTGTTGTGAGGTTCGTAAAGCAGGCGACACAGGCTCAGCAGTTCTAGCCAAGCCTGAGGAGAAGTGGGGTGGGCGGACCCTACTTTAGTGCGGAGGTGGAACTCCGAGCAGCGTTCTGGGGGTCCACTCTTTGTCCCCCACCAGAAGGAAGCGTGAGCCCCGAAGGAGGATTCTCCTAGGTGGACACGCCCCGCAGGCCCCCAGGGGGCAGCGGGCTGCCTGGGTGCCGGCAGGGCCTGGGGCGGGGTGGGCAGGGTGCGTGGTGCGGTGCCGGCCTCGGTGGTGGGCACGAGGTGTTCACTCAGCTGTCTCTTGTCTTCTCTGTTCCTCTGGCTCCTCTCCCCCTTCCCCTGCCCCGCTTTTGCCCCGGGTTTGGCTGCGGGCAGTGCCGACATACGGCCCTTACGGTAGGTTCTGCTCTCAGTCTGCACGTCTGTCCTGCACGTCAGTCCTGGTCCCCGTCACCAGCATGTGTGTCTCCCAAGCTCCTTCGCTGTGTCCCCGCCTCCTCCCCCCCAGGCACCCCTGGGCGGCAGAGCCCAGTGCACTCGCCTCCAAGGGCTGCCCTCTGTAGAGCTTTCCTGTTTCCGTCCTGGTCTCTCACTGTCCTGGAACATGCCCTGCACCGTCTGGGGGCACGGCTCTTGTTGGTGGGGAATGGGGGAGTCTAGCTCTGTTTCGTGGCAGAGAGCGTGAAGGGGAACAGAGCATGCAAGTTTGAGTCCGAAGACCTGGGGCCAGAGTCGGGCTCACCCCTTCCATCTCGGTTTGGGGGCCTGGGCCATTTCTGCCCCCCCCAGAGCCCTTGGGGATGATTTGTTAGGGAATTACGAGGAAGCACCTCAAGGCAGGTGGCCCCTGCCCTGTCAGAGCGAAGAGGTCTGCTCCGTTGTGGGTCCGGGCCCCTGTTGGCCTGTCCTGATGGAGCGGGTCCCTGGTCCACTCCCCAGCGTGAAGGGGAGCACGCCGCAGGCGAGAGGGGCCAGGGGCCAGCGCCTGTGGAGCCGGGCCCTCCCCCCACTCCCTGTCTTCAGTTGGCGTGGAGCTTGTCTTGGCCTCCCCGGGGCGCTCGGGCTCACGCCTGCAGCACGCCAGTCTCCACCCCAGCTCCCTTCCCACCTGCCAGGCTTTCCCAAGTGGCTGCTTACCTTCTCCCCGGGGGTGTGCTCCACTCTGCACCCCGCCAATGGAGCCATTTCCTTGCTTGTCCCTTCTCATGTCCGGGACCCCATTCTCTGCCCCAGGAGGGGTTGGTTAGATGGCGCAGCCTTGGGGCAGGGGGTTCGGTCCCGGGACCAGGGGCAGGGGGCCAGGCTGCCTTGCTCCCCGCTGCCCGGGCCCCTCACCCCCGCCTCCTGCCCTGTAGGCCGCTGCGCCCCCATGAAGAGCATCTCCAGCAGCCTCAAGGAGACCATGAACCCACACGACATCGTGCAGGACGCCATCCACAACTTCTCGCCCGCCTACCAGCAGTACACGCAGCAGTCCACCCTGGAGCCCGGGCCCACCTGGCGCGGGGGTGCCCACAGCCTCTCGCGCTCCCACAGCCTCACTGGTGCCCGGGACAATGAGAAGACTCTCCTGCTCAGCTCTGATGACGAGTTCTAGGTGCGGCTGCTGGTGGGGAAGGACTGAGACCTTGGCCCAGGGCAGGGTGTGCCCCGCCTCCAGCCTCACGTCCAGGCTGGGAGGCAGGCTGCCACAGCTTTGGCAGCGCCCTTTAATTTATTGGACCAGAAACACGTATCGCTTCAAGAGGAACAGCCAGATGCTGTCTGCCCAGAGGATGGCCCAGGCTCACCCAGGAGCCTTCAGGAATATTTATACAAGGCCAAGGCTCTACTGCCTGGACAACGGGCAGAGGACAGTGGGAGCGACCCCCATGCCGCTGTGGCTCGTCCTTTGGCGGCAGCATGTTGGGACCAGCCGTGCCCAGGCCCAGAGCTTGTGCTGTGGACCAGCGGCTGCAGCCTTCTCAGCCCCTCCCCAATAAGACGTACAGCCCCTCCCCCAAACACCGTGCAATACTCTGACCCGGGCTCTCCCTCCCGCCTGCTCCCTCCCCTGTCCCCTTGTCTGGTGTTAGATTAGCCTCAGCCTGGGCAGGAGGAGGGAGGAGGGAACACGGATACTCTCTGTGGACCTTCCTCCTGACCCAGGCCTAACTGGCATGCTGCAGGGGTCAGAGCCAGACACCAAGAGCCATGGGTCCCACCTCAGAAGGGTGCTCAGGTGCATCTGGGCTCCTGAGTGTCCTCTCTGTGGCTGCACCTTCTGCCTGCCTCGTGCCCCTTCCTCCTGGCCTGCTGAAGACAGCCAGCCGCCCACACTGCCCTCCCACTTGCGGTCCTTCCTCTTGAGAGCATTTTGGGTAGAGCCCTTGCTTCCCAGCTACTCAGAGGGTCAGGGGTTCCCACCCCTCCTTCCCAGGCTGAGCAGTCAGCACCTCTGCTGGATCCTGGTCTCTCCCTGGGGCTGCTCCCTCCTGTTTCCTGGGGAGGGTCCGGTCTCTGCATTTCAGACCAGCTTCCAGCTTCCCGAGGAGCACAGCCCTCCGGGAGGGAGGAGGGAGGGATGGGGCATGTGGCGGGGAGCCAGGAGATGGGGGACTCCTCTCTCTGGCCCCGTGTCCAAACAGGGCCTGGTGTCCTGCCTCGTCTGGCCCCAAGGCCCATCTCTTCTGTGCCTTAGTCACATATGAAAGCTTCCCCTCACTAGGCCCTCAGCCTGTCCCAGACACTCCCAGGGGGCTCCCTGTTAAGCTGCTGGCGCTCAGAGGATCCTGCAGTGCTGGGCCAAGTGCCCTTGGACAGGCCTCGGGTGGCCAGGACCACCAGTCCCCTCCCCCTCCCCCACCTCCACGCCCATATCATGGAGCCTCCCGGGGCCAGAGCCCCCGGGCAGGCCGGGCTTACACTGGCCACTGTCTTCGGAAGAGCCTTGTGATGGGACACAGTGCACGTTCATACAGGCAGAGCGTTCTGTCACTTGAAACCTAGAGAGCACATGGGTTTGGGCTGCAGCAGCCTGGAGGAGGGGGCAGAGTGGGGGAGAAGGGCCCTGCCCTGGGGGCGCAGACCTTCGCTTCCCGGGGCCAGAGCCCCCGGGCAGGCCGGGCTTACACTGGCCACTGTCTTCGGAAGAGCCTTGTGATGGGACACAGTGCACGTTCATACAGGCAGAGCGTTCTGTCACTTGAAACCTAGAGAGCACATGGGTTTGGGCTGCAGCAGCCTGGAGGAGGGGGCAGAGTGGGGGAGAAGGGCCCTGCCCTGGGGGCGCAGACCTTCGCTGTGGCATCTCTCCTTCTGGCCACTCTTGGACTGAACTGTGCCGGGGGCGGTGGGGGGGGTGTCCGTCACAGTAGTCTTGCCCGGCCTCCTTCAGTGACCAAGGCAGCCCTGCAGGTGGCGGGCACAGAGGCCTGCATGTCTGGTACCGGAGGCCAGCTCTCAGGCCCCTGGTGGGCCTGGGCAGTGGTGGCAGGCTATGCAGGAGGCAGCGGGTCGGTGCAGGCCGTCCCGGGAGGACCTCTATCCGCCCCACCATCTGCTCTCATGAATCGGTTTCTCTGATTCTCCTTCCAGGCCAAAGTGTACTGCTGACTCCCTGCCCCACCGGTCTTTGCCTTCCCTGCTACCTGCCCGCTGGCATGGTGGGTGCGGGGCTCCGTGGCAGGGAGCTAGCAGCCCCTGGGGGGATGGGGCTGGGAACGCGTGCCCGACCACTCCACCACCCCCCCTTCCTAGGATGTGTAATCTGCCTTGTCTTTTTATTTTTTATTTTTTTGTTAATTTTTTTCCCCAATAGAGTAGCTCTTTGTACATAAAAAATACTTGAAAAATTAATTGTATGATGTATGAGAAGACAGAGTCCCCTAGTTTTGTATCTCGTGTATGACTGCCATGAGTTCCACCAGAAAGCCGCTCTATTTTGGTCTCTGTGACATTTTAAATGCGTGACAGAAGTGAGCAAATACAGTGAGAAAGAACTATATATATGAAATAATATAGATTGTATTGAAATCTCCTCTGCCTGTGGGTAAGGCTTTTTCCTTCCTCTTCCTCGGCTCCCTTGTGTGTGTTTGGGGGTGAGTTTAGTGGTTGTGGACAAGGGTGTCCTAGGAAACGCCCTTCCTTCCGGGTGTAGGTGTAGGTGATGGGGGGATTCCCATTGCCGGAGACTGAAGTTGGGGTCCAGGCCCCTGTTGGACAAAGTGTCTCCCCCTCCCCCGGCCAGTGGGACATGGTGGCAGCCTTGGTCACTAGGGGTCCACCCTCCTCAATACCCCACAGGGCTGGCTTGCACAGTGGGTTGACACCTCGTACCCAGTTTGGTCAACCAGATAGGGGGCCCGTACTCTGGCAGCCCCATTCCTGCAGGTGTCTCCCAGGGGTTGGAAGAGATTTCCCAGCGCCCTCATACCTCGCAGGCTATCTTCCTGCCTCCCTGGGCCCACACTCCACCCTGGGACCCTAGGCGCCTTCCCGCAGGGGCAAGGAGGCCTGAAGCAGGGCCTGTGGGGCAGTGGGCATGCGCCAGACACCTGGCACCTTCCTACCACCGCCGCATGCCTTCCTGGGGCCTGGCCTGGCTGACGGGGGCACTCAGGAATGCAGCGTGGGTGGGGGCAATTCCCAGCCCAGCCAACCTCCACTCGTCCCCCTGACAGCTTCCTGCTGCCCTTTCTGCTGGCCTGAGCTCAGCATCTCTGGATCAGGATCCTGGGCCCCAACCTGTGAGGGGAGAAAGGCCTGTGGACCAACCCAAACCATGTGGTTTGGCCCTTCCCCAGCTTTCAGATCCTGCACCTTCGACAGGAGCATCCTTCTCCCAGCCCCACCATCCCTCCATACCCAGCCACGCAGAAATCCTCCTCACCACCGTCAGGTGCGCCGGGGTAAGCTTTCACTCTGCGTGTTAAAGCTTGCAGCCCCTCAGGTTCCCAGCGCTTGTCACACCTACGCCCTTAGAGTACTTTAGTTGTACAGATGGGTAAACCGAGGCTGCAAGAAGCGAAATAAGTCATCAAAGGTCATACAGCTAGAGAAAAACACACCTCGATTTCCCTGACCCACAGACCACAGAACACCCCACTGGGCTAGCAGATTGGGTTGAATTACAGGGAGTTTGGGGACTAGGATGAGACACAGCGTTGTGCTTTAGGCCCGCAGGCGGGGGTTGAGGAAGCCACTTCTCTCCCTGCTTCTCTGTGCCTTCCGGAACACGAGGAGAATATTTTTTACTTGGCTGTAGAAAATCAGACCTCAGCGTGAAAGGCTGGAAAGATTACTCTTCAATCGGGGAATTTTCCTCCCTGGGCGGGACTGTTTATTTGCTGAAGGGATGCCCAGGAAATGCCCTCCATATCATTGTCCTCCTGGCTTTGCCTTCCCCAGGGAAGCTCCTTGGCCCCAGGCAACCAGATGGAAGGACAGATGTTTGGGCACCACCCTGCCCGGTTCCACCTCCACCTAACGCACCCCCGCACCAAGCCTGGGTGCAAGAGCTAGTGATGGGACACAATTCCTTCATCTGCAAATTGGGGCTAACCTTCCCACCCAGCAGAGGGGCCTGCCTGGGGTTGAAAGCACAACCCCCTCTTGGGCCCCTCATTCAGAACCCCGCCCCCAAAAAAAACATAGACCAGGACATACACTTCTAAAGTGTGGAAAAAGAGGACTTGACTTTATTCAGAAAGTCTACAAAATACAGAAGGCAGATAACTCGCTTACTGTAAGTCAGAAAAATAAATAAATTCCAGGGGCCGGGCAATTGTTTTTAAAAAACATTTTTTGGTTGTTTTTGCCATCCGGCTTCTCCTAAATATAAGATAAAATGTGATTTATTTGCAGATACAAAATATAAAGTCCAGCTCAGGGCCACACACCACTTTTCCCAGGCAGTGGGCGCTGGGCTCTGGCTGGGGGAATAACTTAGATTCGTGCAATAAATAAACAGCAGGGAGGAGCAGCTGTATAGTTGGGAGGGGGGGCGCGGGGGAAGGCTCGGGCCGGGCTTCCCAGGAGAATGCGATCAATGGCAGTGGTCAGCCCCCATCCCACAGGGTGGACAGCTGGGACCCTTCCCTTTAAGGACCCCTATCCCAGGCCGCAGAACCATAGGATCTGTCTTCTCATCTCCCCACCGCCACAGTGGTCACCTCCTTGGTCCCCTTTCTCTTTGGCTGGCCAGCTCCCTGGCTGCAGGGAGAGCCCAGGGTTGAGCCTGGCCAGCTCCTTCCCTCTCTTCCATCTGCATCACCTTCTCCCTCCCTCTACTTCTCTTCACCTGACTCACAGAGAGCCATCTCCCAGGCTACGGAGGCCCTTTCACCACCTGTTCAGGCCCTGGTCGCTGTCCCCCTGACAACCATGGCTGGAATCTCAGGGCAGCAGTGGGAAGACAGGGTTCCAGCTCAACCACTAAAGCATATGTGGCCTTGGGCACGTGCGATAGAGGCCTGTTGTCTCATCTGTTAAGTGGGCTTCACTAAGTGATTTCTAGTGAGTCTTCCAGCTTTGGAAGGCCAGGCATCCGGGTGCAAGGCGGAGGCGGGAGCATCAGCTTCCCAGCTAGACAGCCCCACAAGACCCATACCGGGCCAAGCCTAGTCCTGTATCCCTGGCGGGTGGGGAGGGGCTGATGGCACAAGCTGAGCAGTTACAAAATGAGGGGTGGCCGTCTTCCCCTCGATGGCCCTTCTCTAATCCGCTCTGTATCCCCTCCTCAAACTAAGAAGGCTGAATTTTCTACCGGAGGAAACCCCAGACCCCGACCCCACCTACATCCTATCTCATCACCGTTGCCCCTCCCCAGGGCCGTTAGGTCCCAGTTTCAGGGGCCACAGGAGGAAGACAGGCTCTGGGGAGGGAACGTGTGTGTTCACCACGGGGGCTTGTGGCTGCAGAGAAATGGCACTTGGAGACAGAGACTGCGCTTAGGCACTTAGGGAAGGCAGCTGGGGTCAGAGGGGTCTGTGGTTTGGAGAATGGACGTGGGCGGAGCGAGCGGGGCTCGGCGGCCACTAGGAGCAGGCGGCGGGGCCGGGGGCGGGGCCCGGGCCGGGGGCGGGGCCCGGGCCGGGGGCGGGGCCGGGGCTCGGGGCGGACTTGACGATGGTGATGACACTAGCCGGAGCCACCAGCGCGGCGGGCCCGCGGGCGGCGGCCACGGAGCGGGCGAAGCCCTGCAGCGCCTCGCACTTGCCGCGCAGCGCGTCGAGCTCCAAGCGCATGGCGGCGTTCTCGCGCGCCAGCTTGTCCACCTCGCGCTCCAGCTCCGACTTCTGCTTCTGCAGCTCCTCTTTCTGGCACACGCGCTTCACGCGGCAGCTGGCTGCGTAGCCGCGGTTCTTGAGTGTGCGGCGCCGCTGCTTGAGCCGCGTCACCTCCTCGGCTGAGAGCCCGCGCAGGTGCCGGTTCAGCTCGCGCACCGACAGCCCCATCAGCGCCTCGTCGGACAGGTGCGGCGTGTTCTCGCTCAGCTCGCGCTTGATCTGCGGGCAGCAGGTCGGGCGCATGGGGAAACTGAGGCCCAGGGTCGCACTGCGACCTGCGGGGCCAGAGCTCTGGACTTGGCGCGCAGCAGGTGCTGGGGACGGCTCCCCCCTCCACCGCTAGTGTTCCCCCTTCACCGCCAGGGGCACTGAGGTGGTGGCTGGACTTGCTCCAAGACTCGGAAGGGGAGCAGTAATCCCGAAAGGGGAAACCGGGCCAAACCGGGATCTGAACACAAAAGGAGCCACCCGAGAGCTCAGCCCGGATTCTAACCCAGCGACCGGGCCTGGACTCAGCCGGAGAAACTCAGGAAAGCACCTTTGAAGTCCTACAGCCCAGGGGACGTTGTTCCGATGGGGAAGCAGGTCCAGAGAGGGAAGTGACCTGCCTCGGGGCACACAGCCTGTGGCCAGAGCCCTGGCCTCTTGGTTCCCAGCCCGGGGCCCTTTCAGTGGCTTCATGAATGCCTGCTGCCTGCTGAGCCACTCTTGGGGATTCCAGGAACTGAAGGGGAAGTTGGGATGGGAGCTCAGCGGGGGCAGGGAGGGAGGGGAGGACCAGAGACAATAAGGGCTGCCTTCTCACCTTCAGGGCTTTGCTGGATAAGGGATCCACAGACATGTTTGCAGAAGGTGCCCTCTGGGCTGAGACCTAGGGGAGACAGGAGGCCAAGGTCAATTTTTTTTTCCCACTGGAATAAAACCCAAACACACTACCTTGGCATCCAAGGCCCCTGCTGTCTTAGAACTCATCTCATAACACTTTCCTCTGCCCCAGTGGTCCAGCCACAGTGGCCTCACTGAGGGGTCCATTCCAGTCTCAGGGCCTTTGCTGTTCTCTTTACTGTTCTCTTCCCTGTTATCTCCCCATAGACTCTTCATCATTTAGGTCTTTGCTCAGTGCCACCTGTTCAAAGAAGTCTAACTATCCAGCTAAACCACTCCTTGTGCCACATCACATAACCCCATTTACTAACCCACGGGCACCCCAGACTCATTTCCCACTACTGTCCGCCTCCATTCTGCACTCCAGCCACAAGGAATTTCTTTTATTTTTTTAAATATTTATTTATTTAATTTATTCATTTGGTTGTGCTGGGTCTTAGTTGTGGCAGGCAGGCTCCTTAGTTGCGGCACGTGGGCTCCTCAGTTGTGGCATGCACGTGGGATCTAGTTCCATGGCCAGGGATCGAACCTGGGCCCCTTGCATTGGGAGCATGGAGTCTTAACCACTGCGCCACTAGGGAAGTCCCAGAATTGCTTTCACTTCCTCTCACCCTATGCTTTCTTGCCTTTGGGCCACCCCAAACCTTGTGACACTTCTCCCCCCACCCCCACTTAATCTGGCAGACTCCTACTATTCAGCCTTCTGCCCTGGACGTAGACCTCTCCTCCAGGAAGCCCTCCCAGGCTCCTAGGACTTGTTCAACACCTCCCACCCCGGCAGTTCTCCCCTGCGTTGTAATGGTCTGTTTCCTTGACTCCCTACCAGACAGGGAGCTCCACAGGCAAGAACCAGGCCCAGGCAGCTTCGGGTGCTGAGGCTGCCAGCACAGGGCTTGGCAGGGAGCAGGCACCGGTGAAGTGTGGATGGGTCTATGACACTGTCCATCACCCAGCTTGTCAGAGTCTGAACCGAGTGCCAAGCCCAGGCCCCGCTGAATACCATCGAGAGACAAACCTCCTGGCCCTACCTCCGATTCTTCCTCCTTTCCATCTGCCTCCTGGCTTCTGCATGGCAGGGATGGTACACAGACACCAGGAGGATGGGAAGGGAGCAGAAGGGATTCTATCCTCATGACTGGCTCCCAGGTGGGGTATGGGAAACAAGGAGAGGAACACGGGATTAAGGGTAAAGCCTGGGTTTGAGTCCCGTCTCTCTTTTCTCCAGGCTGTGTGACCGTGGGCAAGACACTCCACCTATCTGTGTCTCCACTTTCCCATCTGTAGGATGCAAACAATACCTGCCTCGCAGGGTTTTGGTGGAACTAAGTGGTACAAACCGGAGAGGTCAGTGAGCACGTGGGCGGTTATTAGAATTGCTGAGTCTGTCCAGGAGGGGTTGGGCCTGTAGCAATTCCTGGGACCTCGCTTTGATTTGGCAGCTCCTGGCTGGCCAGAGTCACACAGGAAAGGTCCTGAGAGACCGTCTGGCCACTGCCTCCTCACTTCACCCAAGGGGAGCTGGAGACAAGAGAGGGGCATCTCTTGCCTGAAGTCACACAGCAGGTGAATGGCTGCCTCCCCCCAAATCAGGAGGAATTCTGAACACCTGTTAAAGGCCCCAGGACTGAATCCTGATCCCTTTCACACCATCATCACCCCAGTTCTCCCAACAACCGTGTGAGGCCAGAGATGTCAACAGAGTAGTCCAGGGTCACACAGCTAACAGGGGGTGGATCCTGGGACTGAGGCCACATTGAGCCATGTGTCTCCTCCCAGTGTGGCCCTTACAGGGCACCCTCTCTGGGCCCTGTTTCCCCACCCCTGTGAAGCAGAGGACTTGCCAGTCTCCGAGGCTGCCCAGCTCTGATGTGCCAGGATTTGTATTGGGTCTGCTAGGGATATGCAAATGACATACAGATATCCAGGCCCCCTGGCCGGCTGTTCAGGGAGCTGGGGTGTTAGGTGACACCCAGGCAAGTCTGGGCTAGACGGAAAGCCTAATGGGAGAGGGGAAGCCTCTCCTGACATAGGTTAACTAAGAGCCTGCTGGGTGCTATGGCTGATGCAGAACTTGGGAGGCATGTCCCCTTGGATAAGTCATTTTTCCTCTCTGGACCTTGGCTTCCTCACTTATAAAGTGGGGACAATCATCATCGTATTAGCGTGTAAAATACAGGAGGCTTAGACAAGATCAGAAGTGGCAGATGGCTGGTTTATCTCACCATCACCCCTCCCTCCACTCCTAACACAGACATCAGTAATCAATCACAGCACTTTTTCCCACTGAGGCTGGACACAGCCCCTGAATCTTTCTCAGCATAGCACTGTTTTCCACCGAGCTTGGACACAACCTCAGAATCCTCGTCAACATAGCCCTGCAGATTAGGCCCAAGAGGAAACTGTTGGCCATGCCCTCTTCTATCTAATGGCTGAAGGCCCCATCCCCTCTGCTGGCTGTGATTCTAAGTACTTTGGGGCCCCAGGGAAGCTTTCAACCTGTTCTTCCCTCCTTTCATCTTTCTCCTCCTGTCCTAGCCTCAGCAGCCTCAAGCACATGCTGGATGTCAGCTGAGGCACCTATGTTTGCGCAGGAATGTCCCAGCTCAGCAAAGTCCGGCAATCACAGAGGGAAAGTCACAAGAAGGGGGACCTTTCTGATAACCTCAGGCTTTCAGCCTCCAACTTCAGGCCAGGGGCTGCTGGGCTGTCAGCCAAGGGGCCAGGGTCCTCCACCAGGCTGCCTCAGCCAATCCGGTAGACCTGGGGCCTGAGACAGCAGCTGATCCAACCTCCTTGTTCTGTAACTGAAGCAACCGGGCAGCCGTTTGGTGGCAGTGGTGGGCTGGAACCCAGGAGTCCCGACCCCCAGCTCACCCACGCGCCCAGCCCTGCTTCTTCCCTTTTTCTTCTTGAGGTCTGGAGAGCTGACCTCTGGGGTCTTCAGGTTCCTAACATTCCCTTGGAGGCCTGGAGAATGAACTTACTCTTGGGGGATTGACAGCTGCCCTGCCCAATCAGCAGCCACATCCCCGGCCCCCTAGTAGACGGCCCACCCGCTGGCATGGGCTCCTCGCTGACTGCTGAGCCATTTTGCTTCCTCTGTGAGGACAGAGGGAAAAAATGTGTTTTCCTGGGCCTTGGCAGCCAGCACTGGTGGAGCCTCCTCCCTGCTGGAAGGGGAGCAAAGCTGGGAGAACCCAGCTGGGAAGGAGGAGCCTGGGGGTCCAGCTCAGGTTCTACCACCTGCTCACACTCGCTGTGTGACTTCAGGTACGCCACTCCCTCTCTCTGGGCCCAACACGCCAAACCACCAAGCCTAAGGTACCTCCTAGCACTGACAGTCTCAGAGTTTAGAGTGTCAGATTCTGGCCCAGAATGGAGCTCCAAGACCACTAGCAGAGTAGAGGCCCTGGAGGAAGGGAAAGGAAATCAGGGAAGGCTTCCTGGGGGCAGGGGCATGAGAACACAAACTCAGAGACTATCAGCCTCAACCCTCCCTCTGCTCCACTTGCATAGCCAGGGACCACTTCCTCTTTCAGCTGAACCATGACCAAAGCCACCTCCTCACTGGCCTCTAGTCGTGCCCGCCTCCACCTCTGACCCCACCATCTATCCTCCCCCAAGAGCTGTCAGAGGGAGCATTACTGACACAAACCTATAAACCTGATGATGTTCGGCCCATTTCAAAACCCTAGGATGCCAGCCTCCCTTCCAGCCCTTCGGGCCTCCACTATGTTCTCTCTCCACTCTCTTCCAGGATCCTCAGGCTGACAACAAATGAATGAGCACCCAGTAAACTCTACCATCTCTGCACTTTTCCCAGAGGGTCACACGGGGTGTGTGGGGGGGTGGGGGTGGGGGGAGGATGTCACCTGGACCCTGAAGTATCTGCTCGCTTTGGGGAAACTGCTTCAAGAATCCTACAGCCCATGCCCAGGCTTCTTGCTTCCCTGGGCTTCCCAGGCCTTTTTCTCTAGGTGTTGTGGAGTTCTACCAGAATACCGACCCAGTGCTCATTCATTCATTCAATCAGCAAACACCCGAGAAGCACCTACCCTGTAGGTGCCAGGCTCAGTGCTGGGCTTCCTTAGACCCAAAGTTGAATCAAAGCCCCTGCCCTCAAGGCATTCATAGATGATCATCACTTGATCTGACAACCTGGCTGACTGGTCACCTCCTCAGGGAAGCCTTCCTTGATTGCCCTGGCTAAGTCAGAGCTCTGTTATGTACTTTCTAACCACAGTGACTTCCCCCTCATACCACCCATCTCAGCTGTGGTTTTGCATTTAGGTTAGTGGCTCTTCCTTCAACTTTGTCTCCCTTCCTTGACTGTAAGCTCCCAGAGGGCAGGCTTTGGATCTGATTTGTTCACCATGTTATCCCCAGCATCTAGGCCTTGATGGGCTCCATGGCAATGCAGGCTAAAAGTGTTAGGACTGAGGGAGGCACAGAGGCCAAGGGAGCCGACATTGGGTCCTGGGCCCTACTGAAGGCCCAGGGCTGGTTCCATGGGAGGTTAAACCTCTCAGTCCTAGCTTTCCATCTATGACTGAGTCAACCAGCCACTCCCTCTTGCCCCCCACCCCCCTGGTCCCTAGCCCTACCCAGGGATGTTTCTTGCCCAGCTTTGAGGATGGGCCTGCTTGATTCCTGTGCTCCTGGCGGCCGCCTCCCTTACTTGGACCCCACATATTTCTGGACACCCTTGGCCTCAGCCTGGGGCGGTCGGCTCTGCTTTCTCTCCCACAGTTCCCCTGGAAATTAGGCTGTGTGTGCAGGCTGCCATACCTCCCCCATTCTACTCCCATCCTACCACCTTGGATGTTACCTAGTTCCTGTTGCAGATGGGGACACGGAAGTTCCCTGCTGTGGTAGCTGCTCAAAGATTCAAAGTTAAAAGTTTATCTGATCGGACTTCCCTGGTGGCTCAGTGGTTAAGAATCCACCTGCCAATTCAGGGGACACGGGTTTGATCCCTGGTCCGGGAAGATCCTACATGCCGCGGAGCAACTAAGCCCGTGCAGCACAACCACTGAGCCTGCGAGCCACAACTACTGAGCCCATGCGCCTTGAGCCTGTGCTCTGCAACAAGAGAAGCCACTGCAATGAGAAGCCCACGCACGGCAAAGAAGAGCAGCACCCCCCCCCAGCTGCAACTAGAGAAAGCCCACATGCAGCAACGAAGACCCAGTGCAGCCAAAAATAAATAAATAAAGTAAATTTATTTTTTTAAAAAAAGGTAATCTAATCAAGCTCAATGCCCTCCTCCCAACCCCCATGATTCTGTAGCCTTGTGGGTGGGAGGACAGGGAGGGCAGAATAGGACCAAGGAATCCCTAACCCCCAGCCCACACCTCAGCCTCCCTCAGCAGGGGGCTGATGGGGAGGGGGCGGGGCGAGGTTGGGGGCCCCACCCCTCTCGCATTAACCCCTCATGCACCAAGACCAGCAGTCCCACTGCCTGTTTTCCATGCCTGGCCCAGGCCCTCAACTATCTCCTCAGGTCCAGTCATTCCTAGGTCTGTCTGACTAGTCCCACCTGTGAACTGAAACCACCAGGAGGGCAGAAACCAGCTCCACCCCAACCTTGGGTTCTCACCCTCCCTGACCCAGCAGGTACAACCTCTAGAACCCAGACCACCCAGAGGAAGCGTCGTATCCCTTCCTACCTCCGACTTTTGCCGTGGGTTTTTCTGGCCCTTCCTGTTTCTCCTGAGACTGAAGGGTTGGGCAGCCCTGGGGATGAAGGAGAGTCCTGAGGGGAGAGTCTGTCTTCCCCCAACTAGCCAGAAAACCTGGGGACAAGGACCTGGACCCCAGCCTACTTTGTTGCCAGACCCGCTAGGGTGCTGGGGCCAGGGGTGGCCCCCTCACCTCGTCGCCCAGACGAGCCCGCTGGGATCTTTGATATTTCGCCCCACCCTGTGGCTGAAGGCGCCGGCTCTGGGCGGGGGACAAACACCGCGGGTCACATGGCTGCGGTCCTGGGAAACTCCGGGGAGAGCAAGGGCCTGAACGCCGCCGGCTGGTGGAGAGGAGACAACCCGGGAGAGAATTCCCGGACCCCCCCTGTGACTATGGACTGGGCCGCTTCTCTAGCTGCGTCCCTATTCCGTGTTTATTCCTGTGGTCACTCTCTCTCCGAGGTACGCTCCGCTGGTACACAGGCGCCAGGGTCCTTATCCTCCTGGGAACTTTTGCCGTGGGTTTTTCTGGCCCTTCCTGTTTCTCCTGAGACTGAAGGGTTGGGCAGCCCTGGGGATGAAGGAGAGTCCTGAGGGGAGAGTCTGTCTTCCCCCAACTAGCCAGAAAACCTGGGGACAAGGACCTGGACCCCAGCCTACTTTGTTGCCAGACCCGCTAGGGTGCTGGGGCCAGGGGTGGCCCCCTCACCTCGTCGCCCAGACGAGCCCGCTGGGATCTTTGATATTTCGCCCCACCCTGTGGCTGAAGGCGCCGGCTCTGGGCGGGGGACAAACACCGCGGGTCACATGGCTGCGGTCCTGGGAAACTCCGGGGAGAGCAAGGGCCTGAACGCCGCCGGCTGGTGGAGAGGAGACAACCCGGGAGAGAATTCCCGGACCCCCCCTGTGACTATGGACTGGGCCGCTTCTCTAGCTGCGTCCCTATTCCGTGTTTATTCCTGTGGTCACTCTCTCTCCGAGGTACGCTCCGCTGGTACACAGGCGCCAGGGTCCTTATCCTCCTGGGAGCGCGCGCACACACACACACACACACACACACACACACACACACACACTCACACTCCCCAAGGTACACAGCGCAAGCACGCACCTGACTGCATACCCAGGAAGGTGGCCAGGGAACACACACGCACGCCCGCCCTCGGACGTAAACAAACCGCGCACGCACGGCCCGCGGGCACCGGTCCAGGGACTGTTCTCACCGAGTCACGTACTTTCACACACCGCTCCCGGCCCCGCCTGGGCGGACGCTGACGCTCGCCAGCCCGCGCCGTCCCTTCCTGCCCGGCTTCTCCGCCTCTCGGCCCGCGCCCCCAAAATGGGGCCCATAACCCCCGCACCCCGCCAAGCTTGCTTCGGCCGCGTCTCGGCCCCACCGGACCTCTGCCCTTCCCCCCACCCCAACTCCCCAAGCCAGCCGTCCCGGCGAGGGATCCACGGGAGCACCGACTGAGTGAGCCCCGGCGCCCTGCCCCAGCCACGTTCCCGGGGTGCGGAGACCCTGCCGCCTCCGGGTCCCGCGCGCCCGTCCCGGTCCAGACCAGCGACCCTCACCCGCCTCTCGGCCTGCTTCGCCTGGCGTCCCTGGCACTCGCGGGTCCCGCTGCCTTCCGAGCTGCTGTCCCCGCCCGCGCCCTGGTCAGTCTCCCCTCCGGTCCCGACCGCGGGTCGCTCCGAGCCCGGCTCCCGGGAGCGACGCACCGAGTTTTGTTGTGGGGCGGGAAGCGCAGGGGGCCGCGCGGAGTTGTAAGGCGAGCTTCCCGGAATTACTCACTCACAGGATTCCTTTCATTCATAAAAACTCAGTCATGCGGTGACGTCACCTCTCCGGCCGCCCCCCGGCCCCGGAGCGTCCTCCCAGCTCCTCAGCCCCACCCCCGGCCAACTCCGCCCCGGAAGACCCCGCCCACATCCAGGCCCCGCCCCCGGGATTTTCAATCCCAGTTAGAGCGCGGCTAGGGGCGTTCACGTGACACCTCACTAGAGCCGCTCGGATGAAGGTGTCATTTGTCTCTCTCTTTTCTTTTTTTTTCGGTACGCGGGCCTCTCACTGCTGTGGCCTCTCCCGCTGCGGAGCACAGGCTCCGGACGCGCAGGCCCAGCGGCCATGGCTCACGGGCCCAGCCGCCCCGCGGCATGTGGGATCCTCCCGGACCGGGGCACGAACC
>NW_021145440.1:35389-42272 GCF_002837175.3 Physeter macrocephalus | reverse complement strand
CTCCCGGACCGGGGCACGAACCCGTGTCCCCTGCATCGGAAGGCGGACCCTCAACCACTGCGCCACCAGGGAAGCTCTCATTTGTCTCATTTTACAGTCGACAGTTCTGGGCCTCCTCCTTTCGACCTACACCCTCTGCCTTGATGATCTCATCTAGTCTCGTGGTTTTAAATGCCATCTATAGGCTCAGGAGCTCCAAATTTGTACTTCCAGAGCGAACAGCTTCTCTGAGTTTCAGACTGTATCCAACTGCCCACTCACAGCCTCCACGTGGGTACCAGATGGGGCCTGCATACCCTGCACGGCCAAAATCCAACTCCTGAGCATCAACCCTACCTCAGCAACCCACACCTCCGGTCTCTCCCACATCAGCTGTTCAAGCCCAGACCTAGGAGCCTTGCTCCATCCCTTTCTCCTTCCTCTTCACTTCATGAGTAGTCAGGCTGGCTCCACCTCCAACACTACCCTGCATCTGACCACTTCTGGCCACCCCCAGTCCTACCACCTGATCCAGGGACCATCAACTCACCTGGACAATGGCCAAGGGCTCCTGATAACTTCCTCACTTTGCCCCTAAAGGCTTTCTTCGCACACCAATGTTCTTCTCGAAACAAAGATCAGATTGTTTCACACTCTCCCACCCTCTGGCTTAACGCCCTCAAAGGTTTCCCTCTGCATTTAGAATATAAACTGTACTCCTCTCTTTGGCGTACAGGGCCCTAAGCCATCTGGCCTCTACCCAGCGCTGCAGCCTCACCTCCCGTCTCTCTACCCTCACCACTACTCTTCAGCCACGCTGCCCTTCTTACTGTTCCTCAAACACACCCAGCTCATTCCTGCCACAGGTCCTTTGCACTTGCTGTTTCCTCTTCTGTTCACTGCCTGGCTGTTTCTCATCTTTCAGGTCAGCTCAGATGTCCCTGCCTCAGAGAGGGCTTTCCTGACAGCCCTGGCTAAAGTAGCCCCCACCTCTGAAATCTGTTTTTATACTACCTTAATATTCCCATAGGGTATTATCTTGCTTATGTATTTGCTTATTATTCAGTGTCTGTCTTCAACCAGAATGTAAGTTTCATGAAGGTAGAACCTTGTCTATCTTGCTGACCACTTCACATCCTGTACCTAGAGCAGTGCTCTGTACATAGTAAGCCCTCAATAAACACATGTTGAGGAAATAAATGAGTGAAGGCTCAGAGAGGTAAAGTGACTTTCCAAAGTCACCCAGCCAGGAAGTATAAGAACTGGAGTTTGAATCCAGACCTAACTAATTCCTGATCCAGACGTTTGGGGCTCTGCCCAACTGGGTGGGGCCCAGCATAAATGTGGGGATGTATTCAGGGCCTGGAGCTCCACCCGAAAGAGGCGGCTTTGGGGGCAAAACGGGAGAGTGTCCCAGTTCCTTCTTTTCTTTGCTCATGGTGTTTCCATTGCCTGAAGTGCATGCTGTCACTCCAAGAGCCATGTCTTTTTTTTTTTTTTTTTTTTTGAAACTGACATCACAGCACCTACCTTATCTTACTGAGTAGGGCATAGGACCTCCCCAACTAGGAGGTCTTTGTGTGGAGCCCTGGTCACCAGCAAGGCTCCCTCTTCCTTTGATGTAGTGTAATTTGATTTCAGAGCCCTTGCTATGCTTCCTTGCCTCTGGGCCTTTGTCCACCTGGGATTGTGACATCTGTCCCTTACCTCCCAAAGGCCTTGGGTTTCATATGCAGATTGGCCCACTAGCTTCCCAAATGACCAAATATTGCAGCAGTTATGTCTGGCACTCAAACAATTCCCCTTACCTTATATTTACATATCAAGGAGAGCCACTCATGTTACCTCTTGGGGTAAAAAGTTCTCAGTTTTAGAAACTGCACAATTGCAATTGTTTTCTTTACCCTCCATTTTCAATGAGCTTTTCAAAAGCTGAGGCCATGGTAGGTGCTCAACTAGTGAATGAATCCCCAGTGGGTCTGCACAACACCCCTGGACACCAGGCTGCCTAAAGCCTCTCCCATCCCCTGCCTGCCTGCATTAGGGGGTCAGCGCTTCAGTATCCACCCAGCAGGGACTGCTCCCCACGGATGTGTCTCCCTTTCTGGTCAAGGTCAAGGGACATGGTGCAATGTCATATTTAAAAGTGGGAGCTCTCTGGCTTGAAGGGGGTTCCTAATGGCCAAATCTGGGACAATTTGAACATCAAAAGAAGTAACAGTAACCATGGATTATAACCTACTGAATAAGAGAAGAATCCAAACTGATATGAATAAATAAATGAGAAAACTCCTCCCTTCAAGTAAAAAGAAGGACAGAATTAGAAAATGACAATTAAGACCACAAAGTAATAATACATTCCTCAAAGAATCACCAGTGGACACAAAAATTTGATGAGGAACATGATATTACATGGGTCCAAAGTATTTCTCCATGGACAATTATTAATTACAAATAGAATGATCGTAACTTTACAGTGGAGAAATCTGGCAGGCCATCTTCACTAAGTGACCAAAGTTAATATCACCAGGAATGGGACAAATTGACATGTGTAGCTCCCAAATGATTCATGGAGAAGGAGACAGCATCACTTCTGTGGTGTTCCTGCCAAAAATTCATATAATCACTCTCCTCGTGAGGAAACATCAGACAAACCTAAATTGAGAGAAGTTCTATAAAATAACTGGAACTGTATGCTTAGAAAAAATGACAGGATCATGAAAGATAAAGAAAGGGGAACTGTTCCAGATTAAAGGAGCCAAAGGAGATGATTGAATGCGACGTGTGATCCAGAATTTTCTTTTGTCGTGAAGGACGTTATTAAGATAATGGTAAAATCTGAATAAGGTCTGAAGCCTAGATAATAGTATCGTATCGATGTTAATTTCCCGATTTTCATCCTTGTCCTATGGTCATGGAAGAGAATGTCCTTGATTTTAGGAAACACACACTGAAGTTCTTAGAGGAAAGGGGCATCTATCTGCAATTTACTCTCAAATGGTTCAAAACGAGATTGAGAGAGAGAGAGGATTATTGAGAAAATGTGATAAAATATTTACAATTGGGGAATCTGGGTGAAGCGCATATAGAAATTCTCTATCATTCCTGCAATTTTTTGTTTAATAAAGAAGTAGGTTTTTTTTGTTTTTTTGCGGTACACGGGCCTCTCACTGTCGTGGCCTCTCCCGTTGCGGAGCACAGGCTCCGGACGCGCAGGCTCAGCGGCCATGGCTCAACGGGCCCAGCCGCTCCGCGGCATGTGGGATCTTCCCGGACCGGGGCACGAACCCGTGTCCCCTGCATCGGCAGGCGGACTCTCAACCACTGCACCACCAGGGAAGCCCAAGAAGTAGGTTTTTGTTTGGTTGGTTCGTTTTTTTTCTTTTTTTTGGCCGTGCCACGCGGCATGTGGGATCTTAGTTCCCCTATCGAACCTGTGCCACCGCAGTGAAAGTGTGGAGTCCTAACGACTGGACCACCAGGGAAGTCCCTGTTTGTTAGTTTAAGGCAGGGGCTCTCAGGAATTCCCTGGCGGTTCAGTGGTTAGAACTCCAAGGTTTCACTACTGAGGGCCTGAGTTCAATCCCTGGTGGGGGAACTAAGAGCCTGTAAGCCGCTCGGCCCGGCCAAAAAAAAAAGAAAAATTAAGTAGGGGCTCTCAAGTTAGCCTGTGGGCTCAAATCCCAGCTTCACCCACCACCAGCTGAGTGACTTAACCTCTCCCTGCCTCCTTTGTAAACTGGGTTTACTAATAGCGCCTGCTTCATAGATTGTGAAACAATTTCTTGGGTTCACACTTAGAAGCACTGGGCACAGTGCCTAGTATGGAATGAGATCAATAAATATTGGGTTAGAGAGAGATGAGTCCTCTGGAGTCCCCTAGGACACTCCCTCTGAGAACCTGCGTCTTCCCCAGGTGAGTGACTCGAAGCCAGTGGAGACCTCACCCTGCCCAGAGACCCCACCTCCCATCAACAGGGAGTGGCCTTGTTGCCAGTTTCTAGGGATAGAGCCACCCTCTGCCAGCACAGTCCAGCAGACCTCTAACCGGCCCAGCTAGTCCCTGTTCACCTGCTCGAGGGTCCAAAACACCAAACAGCACCCCAGCAGGTCCCTGTGGGACCCTGGTGCACAGTAGGCACCTTGCCCAACAGTAGCAGCTCAGTAACCAGGCTTGACCCAAGCCAGGATCTGCAGCTCACATCGCACCCCTGGCTGACCCCAGAGTGGGGCATTCCTTGCTCCGAGCCTCAGTTTTCCACCTGCAGAGTGAGAGTGCAGAATTAGGGCAGTGGTTTTTAAACAATCTCAAACCACACGAAACTTTCTTCACATGAAAGTTGACTCTGCAGAATGTCCCTCCTCCTAAAACAGCTAGAAGCTGGGCTGCTATGGAGGAGACCAGGGTTGGCTTCAAGGTTCCCCCGTTGAGTGTTCTCTGGAGGCCCTTCCTGCCCTGAGATTTGATTTCCAGGCCCCCATGAATGCCTGTCCCTGGACCCTGGGGCCTTCCCTGCCCTGCTCTGCAGGGCAGCTCCAGCAGCTGGGCCGGGTCCCACATTTCCTGCAGGGCCCTCTACTAGGTGGGAGTGATAATCAGAGGCATCCCTTTCGGCACCTTCAGGCACCTTATCTTGTCCCAGTTCTTCCACCCACCGCGTGGCCCATATCAGTTTCTTCTTACTGCTTATTACTTCTGACTCTACTTATTCCTATTACGTTTATGAGATGCTTCCTTTGAGCCAGGCACAGTGCTAAATGCCTAAACCTGTTTGCATAGTATATATTTTCCTATAGTGTGTCTTTTCTCCCACTGCTAAATAAACCAATCATCCGAAAAAAAAATTATCTGTACTTTTTATCACATTTCAATATCTTTATAAATTCAGCTTTTCCTTCTTACCATAGCCCTCCCCAATGAGGCGGAACGGTGGTGCAGAAACGATCATCTTCATTTTAAAGCTGATGTTCTGGGGATGACCTTGAGCCTTCAGCAGCGACATGGGGACTCTCTGGAGGCCGAGTGTCCTCTGCGGTGCCGGAGGAGGGCAAGCTCTGTTCCTCTAAATCCCAGTGGTCAGACTGGCTCAGGTCTCAGCATTTCTCCAGGACCGACCTACCCCAGGATGGTGTGGAATACAGCACATTCACCTGTCACCCAACCACCATTCTGCTTCCAAGGCTGCATCTCTCCACTGGATTGGTGAGAGGATTGTCAGTGTTTTGCTCCTGGGCCTACTTCCAGCTGCTTATTTGTGTTTTGTTTGTTTGTTTTGCTTTTAATATTTATTTATTTGGTTGCACTGGGTCTTAGGTGCGGCAGGCGGGCTCCTTAGTTGCGGCATGTATGTGGGATCTAGTTCCCGGACCAGGGATCGAACCTGGGCCCCCCGCATTGGGAGAGCAGAGTCTTATCCACTGGACCGCCAGGGAAGTCCCCCAGCTGCTTATTTGAATCCTTGCTCTGCGATGCACTGCTTCCTGGCGGCAGCCCTCCCTCTTCATAGTCACCGGGGCATTGGACCAGCTGTATGTTCGAGGGGACGCATGGCAGAAGGCTGTCAAGCAGGCCTTTCGGTGCCCTCGGCTTTCAGCTCTGCTGGGTGGGCTTTGTTATTTCAACTCTCATGATGCGGGCATCTGCAAAGCTGTGGCTATGCTGTGGAAGCTCTGACCCTTTAGACATAATACCTTGAGAATTGACTGTAGACCAGCTCGCCTTTGCTCCGTCATGCCATTCAACTCACAATAACAAGGAAATAACAGATAAGTCCACTGGTGAGACAAACCTCTTCTCCTAATCACCTGGTTATTTTTTTTTAATTTTTAAAATATTTAATTAATTTATTTATTTTTTGGCTGCGTCGGGTCTTAGCTGCGCACGCGGGATCTTTCCTTGCGGTGCGCGGGCTTCTCTCTAGTTGTGGCGTGCAGGATCGATAGTTGTGGTGCAAGGGCTTAGTTGCCCCACGGCATGTGGGATCCCCTGCACTGGAAAGCAGATTCTTAACCACTGGACCACCAGGGAAGTCCCCACCTGGTTATTTTTAGAATGTAATCTTTAAGACGTGAGAGGAATTGTATCCAAAAAGCTGTCAGACTGAGTTCTGTATGCTGGGGAGTTAATGGGGTGTCTCTCAGCTTCTCACAAGACTCACAGTATAACTAAACATTATATATGAGCTTTTGCCTTTTAATTTATCAAACTCTTAGAGGGAATTCAGCTTTATTACTCTCAATATCCGATCAAGCATCTATACTTGTCCTAGGATGATGGAGAAAGGGAAAGACTGTTATTTCCTAAGTAAAGACTTTGCAGAAAATTAGGCAGTGTTTAGTTTTTGCAAACATCCCCCCTCTGTTCAGTTGATACCAGTTACCAATGGTTATGTGTCCTAGGGAAATTTGAAAATTAGAAATGCTGATATTTCACATTACTGATTTCTAAATCCTAGGAAGAGAGCCTGGAGAGTTTCTGAATATAGAGAAGTTCCATGTAGGGAAGAGGTCCCTTTATAGATCTTTCAAATTGTTACAGATTCTAAACTGAGACTTAATCCTCAAGTGTGTTTGTTCTACTGGTCCTAAAATAATCTGTCCACAAATATAAAATTATAAGTAGTAAGTTGTTTCCCCACTGTGGGAATCTCTAATGTGAAAATGTATTCTATGAAGGTAAAGTTTTTGAAAAATCAAATGCTATATAATAAAAAGTAAATAAATAAGGCAAGCTGAGGTTCTGACTGATTTATGGGTTCACTAACTGTCCAAGGAGTACCCTCCTGTTGCTGGGTGTGGTATGCCTGATGCCCTTAATCCTCTTCCCACATCTTAAGAGTTAGATGTTGGGCTTCCCTGGTGGCGCGGTGGTTGAGAGTCCGCCTGCCGATGCAGGGGATGCGGG
>NW_021145440.1:27329-35053 GCF_002837175.3 Physeter macrocephalus | reverse complement strand
CCGCGGAGCGGCTGGGCCCGTGAGCCATGGCCGCTGGGCCTGCGCGTCCGGAGCCTGCGCTCCGCAACGGGAGAGGCCACAACAGTGAGAGGCCCAAGTACCGCAAAAAAAAAAAAAAAAAAAGAGTTAGATGTTGCAGGTGAGGAAATTGAGACTCTGAGAGGTGCGGAAACTTGCCCAATATCACACAGCTAGTCCCCAGAAGAGGAGGACTTGAACTCAGGTGGTCTGACTCAAGGGCCATGCTCTCTCCCACCGCCCAGGGCCAGGCGTAACCATGGACTTTGTTGGAGAGAGATGTCCCCTGTCACGTGGGCCATTCCTCCCGTGGCGGAATCCTGTACCCTCCTCCTCCTCTTCTTCCTTCCTACTTTTAAATCATAAGGCAAACTAGGGAGGGGCTGGCAGAGGGTACCCCTGCACTGGGCTGCTGTCTGCAAGGGTCCTGGGTCTGGGCTAGAGATTGTCCAGCAGGGAGAAAAATGAGTTTGAACAAATCCAGACAATCGTAGTAACTACTGTCGTCCCGTTTATGAGACACTTCCCTTGTGAAACTTTTATCTCACAAAACGCTGTGAGATGAGTGTCTTTCTTGTCCCCACTGTGCAGATGAGGAAACTGAGGCTCGGAGAGGCAATGCCATTTGCTCAGGACACCCCAGTGAATAAAGGCCCTCACGACCTCTGTGTGAATATGAGCATTTCACTGCCACTTCACCAGCCTTGGGTGTTCCCTCTTTTTTTTTTTTTTATGGCCACGCCGCATGGCATGTGGGATCTTAGTTCCCCAACCAGGGATCGAACGCATGTCCCCTGCAGTGGAAGCACGGAGTCTTAACCACTGGACCACCGGGGAGGTCCCTGTTCCCACTTTTTAAGTTCTGCTAATTTTCTAGGCAAATAACATTGTCTTGTTTAAATTTACATTTCTCTGAATATGAATAGGCTTGGATACATTCCCATACTTTTGTTCATCAGTTGAGTTTCTTCTCTGTGAATTGTCTATTCATGTACTCGGCAAACTGACACTTCAGGGCCCCGAGACTTAGAGCTGCACAGATGCCCTTTTTTCTCCCACTCCTCCATCATATTTTCCCTCTAAAAACTTTTTTCCTCCTGACAGCTTCAGTATACTTGGAAATCTGCCACTCCCAGTCTGAGTCCCTTCCGTACCCCGAGCCTGTAAACCCATAACCTTGGGCACCTCGTTTGTCTGCTGCCCTTCTGCCCACCCCCCACCCCCCAGCTGCTCTGGGCTTCGGAGAGAAACTACCACCGTGAACACGACACCCACAGCAACAGGACTCCACCGCGAAGTCATCCTCCAGCCACGGCCAGGCACTCGGGGCCCCCCATGACCGCCGCCCTTCTCCAACCCCCATTCTCGCTGGCCTCGTCCTCTCCCCCACCTGCGAGGCCCGGCCTCAGCTCCCCGCACTGTTGACCCCCTCCCTCTCAGTCCCGGCACAAGCTGTCCCTCCTCCGGCCCCAAAGCTACCTCCCTCTCCTCTTTCCTGGACCCTCAGACTCACCCTCCGGCTCCTGTCCTCTCAGCCCCGAAATTTCCCCAAGCGGCTGCCATCTGTAACTCCCACCCCCCTACATTTCACTCCTCCACCCACCCCACCTTTGCCTTTTCTTCCCTTTTATGGCCAGACGCTCGCGTCATCTCCACTCACTGCCTCTGAGCCCTCCCCGCCCCCTCCCCTCCCAGCCTCGCTCCGGCCCCCACAGTCCTCTGAAGGGACTCTTGCCGAGGTCCGCGCGACCTCTCTGTTGCTAAAGCCGGGGTCCACGTTCCGTCCTAATCTGTCTTGTCCTTGGACAGCCCTGAACCTTGTTGCTCCCTCCCCTCCTCCTTCTGATACACTCTGGCCCCTGGGTTCCAAGGCGTGGGCTTCCCTCCTCCTTTTTCAGTCTCCATCTCTGGTTCCCCTTGACCTCTCAGTCATCAGTGACGCTCAGAGCTTCGGCCTTTGCCCGCGTCTCTTTTCCCAGGTGGCATCTGATGCTGATGACTCCCTAATGTCTCACCGGCTCGCCTCTGTGTCTCAGGGGCCAGATCTTCTCAAACAGCTGCACAGTAGGTGTGGCTCTCCCCCTCCCCTCACCCCCCCCCCCCGCACCGTACGTCCAACCCAGCACAGTGACAGCGCCACGCAGCACCACCCTCCCAGCCTGCACCCCCGCTCCCCGCACATTTCGCAGATGGGTTGGTGACACCACCTTCCAATCAGTCACCCTAGAGAGAAACCAGGCCACCATCCTCGCCTCACCCCCGTCCCTCAATCCCACAGCTAACCCGTCACCAGGTCCCCGTGGTCTCCTTAGCTTCCCTCCGTGCTCGCTCGCTTCGCTCAGCCACGGTCTCAGTTCAAATCACAGCTTCTCTCCTCCTGGACACGGCAACGGCCTCCTGCCTGGTCTCCCTGCCTCCAGCACCGTCTAATCCAGCCTCCAGGGGGAAAGTAGAGAGAGCTTTCTAAAACCTAAATTGGACCCGGACACTCCTGGGCTCAGAAACTTCCATGGCTCCCCACTGCCTTCAGAACAAAGTTGAGACTCTCTCCACAGACCTTCTAGGTCTGGCCTCTGCCTCCTCTGACCGCCCAGCTCTCACCCCTCCCTCTGGGCTCTTCCACACCGCCACGCTTTGGCTCTTGTAGACCCCTCGACCGGAAACTCCCTCCCCAGTTGCAGCTTGTCCTTCAGTACCCAGCGCCCAGGTCACGTTCTTCAGCGAGCTTCCCGAATAAGCCCCGGGCGGACCCAGGCTCCTGCCCTCACAGTAGGGATGGCCCCCTGCACGATGGCACTTTTCCCTCCGAGTTCGTGTTTCGTGTTTTTGTGGCTGTCTTCTCCTCTTAATCCGCAAGTTCTTTAAGGACTAGGACTACATCTTTTCATTTTTGTGTCCCCAGTGCCTAGCCCCGGCCGTCATGCAGCTGTGGCACAGTAACTATTTGCTGGATGAATGGAGGAGTTGCCCTTGCTCCGCTGGGGCTGGGCCGTGTCCTAGGCTGGGGCAGTGGGGTGGCTGGGAAGGGAAGGGAGGGAGGGGGAGGAGGGGAGGGAGGGAGGGGGAGGGGGGGAGGGAGGGAGGGAGGAAGGGAGGGGGGGGAGGGGGGGAGGGAGGAAGGGAGGGGGTATGGTTAATTTCCTAGAAGGTCCTTCTGCCCTGATAGTGGAGGCTGTGTCCACTCGCTGGCTGTCCGCCGTGCCCTGCCTGACCACCAATGGCAGGATCCTCAGGGAGTCCCTGCCATTACCCTTGATGACGACTGCGTCCCAGAGACTATTCGATTCAGCCTGCTCACAAACGTGTGATTTGCAGCAGAGTTTCGGGAGCCCCTGGGACATAAACGAGGACCACCAGGACAGAACGTAGATCATCCAGGATAATTCAGACACGCTTGGCTGTCCAGTGGGCTCTGCCCATGTTCTTTCTTCGGGACCTCACCTCCTCTCCTGCCACCTCACTCACCGTGCCTGGCCCCTGTCATCACCCAAGGCTTTGGACCCCCTCTCTGCTCTTGGCCTCTGCTGGTCTTCTCTATCCTGGAATCACCTCCTCGAGGGCTGAAAGGGCCTCCCTAGGATGCTGTGCGCCCAGCACCCTCTTTTCTCCTGATAACTCTGCGCATGCCCGGCTGGAGTGGGAGCTGCCAGAGCTGATGGGCTCGGGGGTGGGCACACAGCCCAAGCTGACTCAGTGAGAGTCGTTTCCAGGAACTAAGGGAACAAGCTCAGTCCATTTCCAGCGCTGAGAGCTGTAGGTGGTGCGGGGGCTACGTTCCTCACTCCTGGGCAGAAGAAGCCGGAGAAGAGAGTGAGATGGGTGTGCTGAAAGACAGAGGCCGTGGAGGGCCTGTTTTAAGGCTCACCGTGAGGGCCCTCCAGCATTCGGCTGGTCAGCTCTTTCTTGGATTCTGGGAGATTCTCTGGTTACTTGCCAGTCTTTTTGTCTGTGTGCCTGTGCTAATTTGAGCCGGGTTTCTGTGGCTTACCATCAAGAGAATCCTGACTCATTCTGGTCTCTTTCTTCTTAATCCCATAGAACCCTGTCCCTCTTACTCAGTCCTCTCTTCCAGAAAGCTCTAAAATTATGGTGGTATTCCATATTAAATTAATTTATATACATTTTAGAAAACTTTAGGCTGAGGACTGACTGGGAATATGATTTACAGTTGATTAAGCAGGGAGGTTTCTTTCATCACAGACCAAACCAGAACCTCGTTGCCTTGTCAATCAGTGTAGTTATTTGGGATATTTGCAACTATCCTGGTTCCTCTTCTTCTGGCCACCTGGTAGGACTGCATTTCCCAGCTCCCTTGAGGTTGGGTATGGCCGTGTGATGCGCTTCGGCCCGTGAAATGTGAGCAGAAGACTCACGTGTCACTTCTGAGCGGCGGCATTAAGACCCAGGGCCTGACTCACCGCATCCCCAGCCCCGTGTGGAGCAGGAGCCCCCTCAGCCTGGGCTCCCGAGTGACTTTGATAAACGGAACGCCCCACCCACCACCCTCCCACATCAGACGTACAGTGTGAACAAAGATGTTAACTCCTGTTAAGCCAACGAGACTGTGGGGTTGTTCGTTACTGCAGCATTCCCTAGCCTATCCTGCCTGACAGAGTCTGGAACATCATCCGCTGTCATTTCGTGGTTTCTTCAGGAAGACCGGATTCGCCTTTTTCTTTTTTTAAATTTTTTTGCTTATTTTATTTATTTATTTTTGGTTGTGTTGGGTCTTCGTTGCTGCGCACGGGCTTTCTCTAGTTGCGGTGAGTCCTGCCTGACAGAGTCTGGAACATCATCCGCTGTCATTTCGTGGTTTCTTCAGGAAGACCGGATTCGCCTTTTTCTTTTTTTAAATTTTTTTACTTATTTTATTTATTTATTTTTGGTTGTGTTGGGTCTTCGTTGCTGCGCACGGGCTTTCTCTAGTTGCGGCGAGCAGGGGCTACTCTTCATTGCGGCGCACAGGCCTCTCATTGCGGTGGTCTCTCTCGCTGCCCAGCCTGGGCTCTAGGTGCACGGGCTTCAGGAGTTGTGGCTCGCAGGCTCTAGAGCGCAGGCTCAGTAGTTGTGGCGCACGGGCTTAGTTGCTCCGTGGCATGTGGGATCTTCCCGGACCAGGGCTCAAACCCGTGTCCCCTGCACTGGCAGGTGGATTCTCAACCACTGCACCACCAGGGAAGCCTCGGATTTGCCCTTATTCCACTGCTTTTTCACAACAAAGAATTATCTCTGTATTTGAGGCAACTTTGTATTCAATTGTGAACTTTAAGGACAGGAATGGATATCTTTCGTGTGACCCCACACCACCAGGAGTGAGGCCATGCAGACAGTAGTAGGCACTTCATAATTGCTGGCTGAGGACTTCCCTGGTGGGCCAGTGGTTAAGACTCCGCGCTTCCACTGCAGGGGACACGGGTTCAATCCCTGGTCGGGGAAGATCCCGCATGCTGCACGGCGCAGGGGGGAATAAATCATAATTGCTGACTGAAGAAGCTTAAGTGAGGATGAGAAGCCCAGGAGAGAGAGAAAGGGATGAAGGCTTTGCACGCTCTGACCCTCATGAACCCCCCGTTGGACCCCGTCCTGAGAAGCCATATCCTGCATGATCACCAGCACTTGGCCTGCATCTTTGTCTGAAATGCCGTCTGCTCAGCAGCCTCTCCAAACCCTCCCCGTCCTTCAGGACCCAGGCTCAGGCCAGCTTCTTGGCCAAGCTTCCCTGGCCCCCTGGCCCTGAGAACCAGCCTCCCCTCAGCCCACAGTCTGTCCTGTGAGCCCCTGAGCTGGGCTGAGGGACCCCCAAGTGGGGAAATCCTGCATTTGTTGGCCAGGACTGGCTGTCCCCCTTAGGCTGGGAGCACACGTGGCTGCAGCCTCACAGCTCAAGGTCTCCTGCACTCGTTTCCTCCCTGAGGAAGGCACAAGCCCCGATGGCCCCCCTCCTCAAATCAGAGCCACCTCATTATTGTAATCATTACACAGCTGCCTTGTGGCCTCTGTGCCCTTCAGTCACCTCTTCCACTGCAGCAGAATGATTTTTTTTTTTTCTAGTCACTTCCCTGCCTGTAACCATTCCGGGCCTCCCATTGCCCGCAGGGCAAGGTCCTCACCCTCAGCCTGGCACTCGTGACCCTTCGTGCCTTGCCTCTGAGGCTCACCTGCCCATTCACCTGCTCACATACCAGGTTCCAGCAACACTTGACCTCTTGCCGTTCCCCAAACAATCCACACAATCTCATGATGTTGGCCTTTGCCCATATGGCTCTTTCCACCTGGCTTTCTTACTTTCCTAATCCAGCTGGCAAACTCCCATTCAACCTTTGAAACGCAACTTAAGATCAAGGGTTGGTAAATATTTTTTTTTTTTCTGTGAAGGTCCAAATAGAAATATTTCAGGCTTTGTGGGCCATACAGTTTCTGTCATGATGACTCAACTCTGCCACTGTAGAAAGCATATTCATACATAAACGAATGGTGCTGTGTTCCAATAAAATTTTAGGAACAGGTGGCAGGTGGGATAGTTTGCCCACCCCTGCTCAAGAGCCATCTCACAAATCTTCCCAGAAGACAGAGTTCAACCATGCCTTCTCGCAAAGCCCTCTGTACCTTACACATTTTTTTTTTTTTCGGTACGCGGGCCTCTCACTGCTGTGGCCTCTCCCGTTGCGGAGCACGGGCTCCGGACGCGCAGGCCCAGCGGCCACGGCTCACGGGCCCAGCCGCTCCGCGGCATGTGGGATCTTCCCGGACCGGGGCACGAACCCGCGTCCCCTGCACCGGCAGGCGGGCTCCCAACCGCTGCGCCACCAGGGTAGCCCTGTACCTTACACATTTTCTCATAATACAAACCCCGATTGTAATGATTCTACAGTTGTGATGATTAAATGGGATGGTGGTCACACCATCGTCTCTCACCTGGGTTGCTGCAAGAGCCTCCTCCCTGGTCTCCCAGCCTCCGCCTTGCCCTTACAGTCTATTCCTACAGAACAGACACAGTTTGTTAAAATGTAAGTCTGACGGGTCACTCCTGCGCTCAAAAACTTCCCGTGGCTCCCCATGTCCCTCAGAGTGAAAGCTAAAGTTTAAAAATTGTCCACGGTGTCCTACAGGCCCTGATTTCCCTTCAGCCTCATTGCCAACTACACTCCCTCTCACTCTACCCCAGGCTTAATAGCCTCTTTGTTTTTCTTGAAACAAGCCAAGGAGACTCCTGTCTCAGGGCCTTTGCTCTTGCTGTTCCCTCCATTTGGAACACTTTCCTGGGTTATCACAGGGCTGGCTCCCTCATCTCCCTCAGGTTTTTATTTGAATGTCTCCCTTCTCGAGGAGATATGGGGATATATGTGTAGGTATAGCTGATTCACTTTGTTATAAAGCAGAAACTAACACACCATGGTAAAGCAATTATACTCTAATAAAGATGTTAAAAAAAAAAAGTCTCCCTTCTCAATCAGGCCTTCCCTGACCACTCTTTTTTTAATTTTATTTATTTTGGCTGTGCCGGGTCTTTGTTGCAGCACATGGGATCTTTAGTTGTGGCATGTGGACTCTTCACTGTGGCATGCATGCAAGATCTAGTTCCCAGACCAGGGATGGAACCCGGGCCCCCTGAATTGGGAGCGTGGAGTCCTACTTACTGGAGCACCAGGGAGGTCCCCCGGGCCACTCTTTTAAAGCTGCAATCCTCCCCCGTCTCCCCTCTCTGC
>NW_021145440.1:0-27147 GCF_002837175.3 Physeter macrocephalus | reverse complement strand
CGGCACGTGGGATCCTCCCAGACCGGGGCGCGAACCCGGTTCCCCTGCATCGGCAGGCGGACGCGCAACCACTGCGCCACCAGGGAAGCCCCTCCCCTCTCTGCTTTTACCCCATAGCATTTATCACCTTCTAACACACTGTATTTTTTCCCAACTTTTTAATTATAAAAATGTTCAAACACACAGAAAATGGAAGGATGAGTACAAAGGCACTCAGGTACACAACCCCAGATTCAACACACTAGGTTTTTTGAAAGTAAGATGGTAATATCATGACACTTCACCCAAAGACTTTAGCAAAACACACTCTATGTCTGACCTCTCTGTCTTGATTATTGTCTGTCTCTCCCAACAAGACTGTGAACACTGTAAGGGCAAGGATTTTGTCTATTTTCTTCGCTGTGGTTTCCTCAGCACCAAGAACACTGCCTGACACATAGTAGGTCCTCCTGCAGTGTAGGGAAAGAAAAATCAAGACAGGTCTTGATTCTGGTTCTGCCTCTCACTGACATGTGACTCTGTGAATCATTTCCCCTGACAGAATCTCGGTTTCTCCATCTATAAGGTGGAGATAATAGTACTACTTCTCAGGATTGTCGTGAGGATCAAACAAGGTAAAAGTGTAAAATTCACCGTGAGCATGTTTGTTAATTTCCATCTAACTCTTTGAGGAGGGGACTTGGGTCGACCTTGGGCTCTGGGTTGATTGTAGCTGCAGGGTCTAGCACAGCCCCTCAAGAGAAGCTCCTTGACTTGAACTGCTCCAAAGCAAAATCCAGCAGAAACCGAAAGGAGTACCTCCTCGGTGCTTACTTGCCCCCTCCCTTTCCACTGCTTGCTCATTCAGCGCTACCTACTAACTCCGGATTCTTCATCTCTTGCTTTCCCCGCTCATTTAATAGTTTTTACCAGAAACACCCAAGGGAGGGGCACTCAACTTCATCAGGCCTTGAGTCTAGTGTATTATTTTCTTCTATTTATTACTTTCTTTCTACTCTCTTTTATTAATTTCCTCTATGGATCTTTTAATGTTTCTAAAGATTGATCTCTCTTCCTTGGCCTTTTCTGCATTTCAGATTCAGTTGTGTGTCTGTGTTGCCAAACCTGCCTTGTAGACTCACCTTGAATACTGGAGAGTATCTGCTGAAGAATGGGACTCATCCTGTTGAACCTCTGAGGTTTCCCGGGTCAGATGGCTCAGCAGTGAGTGGAATACCCGACCTTTTGCAAGCTCCCTGATAACCATCGCCCTAACTTCAATTGTTTGGGGGTGCGGAGGGCAAGATACATTTCACTGAGAATTCTGAATCTTCTTCCCATTTTCTCAACTCAAAGCTGAAACTCTGAACAAAATTTTAATCTTAGTTTAGAGGAACAGTTTCTTCACCCGTAAAATATGAACAAGAGTAACTACAATCCCCAGATGATGGATGTGAAGTCAAGTTACTTTGTAACTGGCAAAGCTCTGTACAAACAGTAGTTACTGTGGTTAGTTTTATTAACTTGTCTAGATTCTTAACTAAATCTTGCCCCAGTTACATTGGCTGCCCCCAGTCTGGGCACTAATATCTTGGGACAGACAGGCAGAAATATTCTTCTATTCACAGGAATAACAAACAGAAACTACCCTTCCCATGCCAACAGAGAGCAGTTTGGACAATTTATCTACATCTAGGGTTGGGGAATAATTAGGGGGAAGAAAATGTGTCCAACCAAGCCTGGCAGGCTGGACAGGGGACATGATCTGTTCAGTCAGAAGCAGATTTGTGACTAAAACCCAGCCTCCTCCCTTCTATTTAATGCTTTCTCAGCATTACTAATGATAACAACTGTCATTTATTTTTAAATATTTTTATTTATTTATTTGGCTGTCTCCGGTCTTTATTGCAGCACGCGGGATCTTTAGTTGCAGCATGCGAACTCTTAGTTGCGGCATGTGAGATCTAGATCCCTGATCAGGGATGCAACCCAGGCCCCCTGCATAGGGAGCTCTGAGTCTTAACCACTGGACCAACCACCAGGGAAGTCCCACAAGTGTCATTTATTGAAATCCCACTATGTGCAGGCAGGGGGCCTAATTTATCTCTAGTCATCATAACAACTCCGTGAGGTATTACTGTGCTCACTTGCAGATGAGGAGTTCACAGAGACCAAGTCATTTGCCCAAGTTTCTACTAAAAGTGCTGAAATATTTCCTGAGATCGGCTTGGGGAAGGGCTGCCAGAAACCAAGGAATAATCTTTTTTTTACCATAACTAAATATTTTTTGCTTATACTAAAAAATCATTGTTCAGCTGAAATCGAAATTTAATCCCGTATTTTTATTTGCTAAATCTGGCAACCTTATCTTGGAGGTACCCGGCAAAACCAAAGCAGGTTCCTGCTTGTTATGCCCTAACACGTCTTTGTTGGTTTTGTTTTTGTCTTTACGAGCCGTAGTAAAAGTCAGGTTCAGACTTGAGGCCTCTCACCGTTTTAGTGGGCGGAAGGCTGAGAACGGTGAAACCCCTGCCCCCCATTAACATGTCTGCCAAGGAGCGGTAACGCGAACCTTCCGCCCCGCACGGACGTGGCCGCGCCCCGCCGCCGAGGATTGGCTCAGCCCAAAGCCCGGCCTCCCTCGCCCATGGGAGCCCCTTCCATTGGGCAGTTATAGAAGATGGCGGAGCCCCGCCCCTGCCTTCCTCTCGCGAAGCACAGGCTTCAGTGACTGGCGGAGAGCCGTGGCCGGGTTGTCACGTGGCCCGGGGCTCGTCTGTTTGCGGAAGTAGAAGGAAGTAGAAGTGCTGAGTAAGCCGAGGTGAGTGACGGCGCGGGGAAGGCGGGGCCAGGGGCACCTTTCCCGAACTTTCTCCGTGCCCCAGACTCCTTGGGCTTCACCCCGACCGTCCCGCAGGCTTCCCTCTTGTTCCCCGATTCCGAGGCATGTCCTCCATTAACCCTTTTTTGACCCCCTAAATGCCCCCAGCTTCCACCCTTTGATCCCAAGCGTCCCCAGCTCCCATCCTGTGACCTCTCTTGTCTCATCTCTAACTTGTGTTCCCTCAGGGACCCCAGCTCCGACCCTGGGTTCCCCCTCTTTCTTCCCCGTGCGTCTCTCCTCTATCCCGTCCCTCACTTTCTGAGTCAACCCCTTCCCGTCGTCCCCCAGCTCTCAGTGCCTCTTAGTGCCCCCAGCTTTCACTCTGGTTCCCATTCATTGTTCCCAGCTTTCTTTCTGTGCCTTTCTAAGTGCTCCCGATTTTTCCGCCTCTGTGTGTTCCCACCCGATTCCCCTACTGCATCTCTGTCTTCTGTGTCTCTCCATCTGTCTGCCCTGTTCTCCATCACTCTTCCCCATTTCTAACTCCCTGCTTATTGTCTCCCAGGTGCCTCCAGATTTCATCTGTGCCTATGCCCCCCATGCTCCCTCCTTTCCCATAGCCTAGTCACCCCAGAGTCTCCCAATCCCCCAATCCTGTGTCCACCTCCTGCTCCCACCGATGACCTGGAAGCTGGTGACAGGAAGTGTGTGACCCTTGTGACCATGTGACTGGAACGGGCAGGCCCGTGGGTGTGGAACAGGGAGGGCACAGGGCTCAGGGATCTATGCTCTTTTTTTTTTTTTTTTTTTTTTATGCTCATTTTTTGTATGGACTACTCACACGACCTCACATACCTTTGCTTCCCCTAATCTTCTGAGTCTTTCCCTTAACCTGCCCTCTTACCCACCCAACAGGATGTCAGGCAAGTTTGGTTTGGCACCACAGATGCTCCACCCTTGGGCTGAATGCAGTGTTTTTGTTATTGTCTCTGCCTTAAAATTTTCCTGGAGTTTGTAGGCCATTTCCTGTCTGAGTCTCAGTTTCCTCATCTGTGACAGGGGGATTGTATTTCCTGCCCTCCTAAGGCTGCCATGAGGTTCAAAATTTGAGAAAATGTAGAAGGCAAAGCTTTGTAACCAGCATGGCCCTGTACAAATGCATGGGTTTGCTATTGTGTCATTGGCAGAAAAGGGAAAGGGATGGAATGAAAAATCAAGGAGGGAAAGACAAGTCTTGCATTTAGCATTTGGCAGATTTATTGACCCTCTGCTATGAGTCAGGCTCTTTTATATGTTATGCTTATCATTTACTCATTCATTCCTCATTTATTTCACAAATATTAGTGGACTGTTTGCTATGTTCTAGGCTACCTTCATAGCCAATGTTACTCCCATTTAACACAATAAGGAAGAGAGGGCAATTGAGTTGCCTGAGTTCACACCAACTGATGTGGTTGGAACTAGAATCTGAAGAGAGTACTTTATAACACCAGAGCCTGTGGTGGGATTGCTCTGCTCTGTAAGGGTCACTACTGTTGTCTAAGTGCCCAGGGCACTTTTTCCCTTCCGTGGTTACTTTCTTATTAAATGACAGTATCCTCAAAAGGGAATTTCCTTCTCACTCAGCAGAATGACATCACCAAGAGATAAAGGAAGGAGAAATTTAAATGCGGTGTGTGTGTGTGTGTGTGTGTGTGTGTGTGTGTGTGCACGTATGTACTGGGTGTGCGTGGGAGGAGGTACGGGCTGTAGTGAAGGGGCGGTCTTGTGTTACAAGCTTCACTTTATAGAATGTGGCTCCTGGGAGAGCATTTTAATAGGGCCGTGCCTTAAATGCCTCTTCTCTTTTTTTGTCCATCCTCATTTTTTTTGGTGATCTCATCCAGTGACATAGCTTTAAGTACCATCTCTACTCTGACTCCAACTTCCAAATTTATATCTCCAGTCCGGTCCAGACATTTCTGCTGAATGATAGACACACACATATTTGCTCCCTCAACATCTCAAACTTAGGAATTTCAAACTTAAAGTACTTAGAATTAAGCACCTGATATCCATCCCCTTCATCCCTTCCCTCACCCTCTACCAAAATATGTCCCTCATACGCACTTTCCCATCTTTAGGAAATGGCAGTATTCTTCTTTCGGTTGCTCTGGCTCAAGCTGTGAGATAATCCTTTTTTTAAAAAAAATACATTTATTTATTTAGCTATGGCTGTGTTGGGTCTTTGTTGCTGCGTGCGGGCTTTCTCTAGTTGTGGCGAGCAGGGGCTACTCATCGCGATGGCTTCTCTTGTTGCAGAGCGTGGGCTCTAGGCGTGCGGGCTTCAGTAGTTGTGGCGCATGGGCTCAGTTGCTCTGTGGCATGTGGGATCTTCCCGGACCAGGGCTCGAACCCATGTCCCCTGCATTGGCAGGTGGATTCTTAACCACTGCGCCACCAGGGAAGACTAGTGAGATTATCCTTGATGCCTCTCTACACCCCGCATCCAGCCAGAGTTAATATCACCCCTTTGCTCCAAGCCCTGTAATAGCTTCTCCTCTCAGTGTACCTGCCTGGCTCCCTGTTACCTCTCTGACCTTACTGGCTTCCTTGCTGTTCCTGGAACTCACCAGGCATGGTCCAGCCCCAGGGCCTTTGCACATGCTCTTCCCTCTGCTTGGAAAACTCTTCACCTACATACCCGTATGACTTTAGCCCTTTAAGTCTTTATTCAAGGTCAAGTTCTTGGTGAGGACTTGTTCACCCTATCTAAAATTTTAATCTCCACATGGACACTTCCTATCTCCTTTCTTTCATTTATTTTTCTCCTTGGCATCTAATCAGCATTCTGAAACTATGTCTTTATTTTGCCTGTTTATCTTCTTTATTATAGCCCCCTCTAAAATAGAAGTTCTAGGAGGGCAGGGATTTTATCTGTTTTGTTCACTAGTATGTTCTCAGCAGTTGTAACAGTGCCTGGCACAGAAATGGTCCTTTATAAATATTTGTAGAGTGAATCGTAAAATGGTCATCCTGTATCATGCCACCAGCCCCAAAACGTCCTAAAGTTATCGGGGTCTCCCGTGCTGGGGAACTCCAGCAGCAGTTCTGGGCAGTTTGCTTCCAGCTGTGGTCCAGCTAAACAAAGTGGGTGAAAGAGACACCTTTTCCTTTTCGGAAGGGCCATTTTGCTCTGGCTCATATGAATGGCAGTGCTCTGTTCCATGGGAGCCTTGGCTTTTGGCACACAGGGGTCTGCACATCAAGCCTCACTCAGCCACGTTCCGTTCAGGATTTCTCCTGAAGGCAGCTTGAGGATTACGATCTGGGGCTCTGGATTCCAACTAATTGGGTTGAGATCCTGGCAAGTTACATCACCTCCTGTGCCTCAGTTCCCTGTGTGTAACATGGGAAGAAGTATGCCTTCTCTTATGAATGTTTTGAGGAATAAATATGATCATTACCCCCAAACTTGGTGAGGCATCTGGTGCTCAGTGGGTGCTGGATGAATGGGGCAGTGTTGTTGGGTGCGAGGTGACAGGAGCCAGCCCTCCCCCATTCCTCGATGGCTTAGGGAAGAGTCTGGGAAGAGCTGGGGTCAGGGTGAACATTTGCAGGGATATTTTGTTTGGAGGCAGCCTTGGCGGCCCAGACGCTCGGATGAGAGGTAGAAATGACATTTCACCTGATGCCTACGTTTATCCTGTCTTTCCTCGTGCACTAATGGACCGCCTGCGTGCTCCGTGCCGGTTCTCTGCCTAGTGCCGTCAGGAGTCCGAGGAAGAAGGCGTGAGTCCAGTCACCAGGCAACACCTTCCATTTCCTCTCTCTGGGCCTTGTTGCCCCGTATGCCAAACAGGGATAGCGATCACACTGTCCCTGTCTCATGGGCATTTGTGAGCTTTGAGGCAGCTGACAGACGTGAGAACCCCCTGCCAGCCATAAAGCGAGGTGGCCTTGTGAGAGAATGTGCCGTGGGCCAGCGTGCAGTGATGCGCTCGTGGGCTGGGGGGTGCAGATGGCAAGGGCTGCAGGAAGGAAGTCCGCGGGGGTCAGGGCAGGCGGAGCGCTCTGATCTGACCCCGTGTTCTCAGCCCGTCCTGCCAGGACAGGGCACGGGGGTGACGTCGGCTGCACCGGAGGCTGTCCTGTGCCAGTCGTTCCAATCATGGGACATCCTGTCATGAGCAGCTGGGGCTCACAAAGCCTGATTTCCGACTCAAGCAGTTCTGTGTGTGCTTACAGAATCCCCATGTGGCCCGTCCCATGAGGTCAGCCACCTGGCCCGGCTGTCCCGGCACGCACCTCCTGAGCAGCCACCCTGCCCCTCTGGTCTAGCAGCGAGCTTGACGAGTTTCCCTGTCTGGAGTATGAATGAGCTCAGCTTCAAGCACCGAATTTTCCAGATCAAAGCCCAGCGGGTGCCCCGTAAAGGTTGCCCTGTGCTGGCGTGAGCTCCTGGGCATTTCTGTCGTGGTCAGAGTGGGTGAGGAATGGGGCATGTGGTGTGTTACCACCGCACAGGGTGAAGCGAGGAGGGAGGGGTGCCTCAGAGGTGCTGGCCCCCAGTTGGTTCATTCATTTGTTCTCATTCATTCACCAAACATTTATGCTATGCCCACTGTGAGGCGGGAACAGCATGCCAGGTGCTTGGATAAACCCATAAAGGGGGGATGGGCCCCCCTCCCCGCAGCCAGCAGATACAGCATCACCATCCCAGGCCAAGTGGTCAGTGGGTGTGCACTGGGCGGGGTGGGGCACGGAGGAAGGCGCACGTGCGCCCAGGGCTGGGAGGAGGGGAGGCGCAGGGTGTGATTCTTGGAGGAGGTGCCACGTAAACTGAGTCCTGAAGGATGAGAAGGGGTTTATTTATCTGTCTGACAGCCCTTTCTTGAAAGCAGGCTCTGGGGCAGGTGAAGACGGCAGGGAGGACAGTCCAGGCAGGGGTCGGGGATGGGTTGGGGGTGGGGGTGAGGGGGTGCGGGTGGGATCGTGTGCTCAGGGCCCTCCACGCTCCGAGTGGCAGCTACTCCCCAGCCCGGCGCCCATCCCTGCAGCTGTGCCGGAAAGAACCTGGGCTCCAGGGTCAGAGGTGGCGGAGACAGGAGGAAGGGGACAGAAATGAGGCCAGCCTGTTACGATTGGTCCGGGATGTGGCCCAGGGTTTTCATTTCCTTTCTTCCACCTCGTGATGACAGTGGCCACTGTTCGTGTACCCAACGTGGCCAGCGCCCCGCTTTCCCTCCACTGTGTCATTTCATCCTCATGCCTGCCCTGGAAGGCGGGAGGAGGGCCAGGCCTGTCCTTTCTGGGGCCAGGCTGCTGTCTGTGTGTGTCGGGGGGGGGGGCACCCTCGCCACCAGCCCTGGGGACCCTGAGGAGGGAGGCTCTCCTCTGGGACGGGGCATCTGCCTTCCGTCCAGCCGGACCCTCACGGTGACTCTCCTCCTTAACCCAGGTGGGCCGCGGGCGCCGGACGCTCCCGACTCCCCAGCTCCCTGTGAGCGCGTCTCCCGGCGCTGCGGCCTCCGCCCTCTGGGAAGCCTCTGTGCCGCTTTCCTCAGCCAGGCCTGACCCGCCCCCACCCCCCCACCCCGACTCCCCAGATGCAGGCCCCAGAGGCTCAGCCTACACTCCCACTTTCTGTAAAAAATATAATAATTTTCTATACCACTTGGAAAATAGGGGAAAGAAAAAAAAATTTGCCCATAAACCCAATACTCTCATCTACCCTTAGTTTTCTGGTATGTTTTCTATCAGTTTCTTTTGTTCGTTTGTGTTGTTTTGTTTTTTGCTGTGTGTAATTTTTACTCAGTTAAATTATGTTTTAACACACTTTGTTTGGACCGAGTCTGGTGTTAGAGTTGATAGAAGTAAAAAGGCCCAGGACCTGCCCATACGAAGCTCAGACTCCAGAGCTAGCCCATCTGGGCTCCAGTTCTCACCCCTCTCCCTACTAGCCGTGCGACCTTGGGCCTGTTACTTTACCTCTCTGTTCCTTGATTGTCTCATATGTAGAATGAGGATAAGCATGGTAACGATTTCATAGGGCGGTGGTGCAGGTGCAATGATTAATATATGTAAAGATCTCGGAACGGGGCCAGAGTACAGAAAGAGCCACATGAGTTGCCTGGTGTGGTTCGTGCTGTGAGGTGTACAGTCTGGCAGGAGGATCAGGGCTTTTCCAGCTGGAAAAGGAGACATTCTAGATAGACAAAGCAATGCAGACAGGCAAGGAGGCGCGAAACAGCATTGCCTTCTGGAATCACGTGTGGTTTGGAGCTGACAGGGTGGGGCTGACGGGGAGAGACCGGACGGGCAGGCAGCAGCTTCGCGGGCCGAGCTCGCAGCCCAGAGCAGTACAGGGAGCATCATAGACTCACTGCCGCTGAGCCTATAACGACACCACGTGCTTTCCCTGAGTTGTTACCACCTTCTCAGTAGCAGCCTTTAGTGGCCACACGGTGTCTCGGGGGTAACGCGTCATAACTTACAATTCCCCTAATGCTGGGTATTGAAGTTGCTTCCATTTCTGTGTCAAAACAGAAGTTGTTACAAAGCATATTGCTTTGCCTGCCATCTGTTCTGTTTTGGGGGAATTCTTTTCCGGATACCGAGTCCCATGCCTTCTCTTGGGGTCCCAGCCCCTCTCCCCTGGCTGTGGGGAAAGGCGCAGGTACCCAGCTCCTCTGTCCTTTCGGCTCCCAAGCGTGGAAGAAAGAAGGACCTTGACATAGGTCTAAGCATCCTCATGAACGTTCTCATTTAATCCTCACCGCACATGAGAGGCGAGCGTCGTCCTCGTTTTAAAGGAGGAGAGACTGACTCTCACAATCTGCTCGCACCACATCAAAAAAGGAAAGACGTTACAAAGTTTCACAGCGTTTTCAAAGCCCTTCAATCATGTTCTCTAAGCCTCAGTTTCCTTATCTGTAAAAGGGGGTGATGGAACTAAGGAGGGCTAATGTTTGTTGAAAGTTACTATCTGCCAGGTACTGTTATTAGGCACTGTTGTGATCCCCATGTTACAGTTGAGGAAACTGACTCCGAGAGGTTTAGTAACTTGCCCAAGGTCACACAGCTGGTCAGTGGTGAGGCTGGGATTTGAATGCAGTTTTGCTCCCAAGCTGCCCTGTGTGCTTTGGCCATCTGCCTCGTACAGTTTGTGAGAATTAAATGAGACAATTAAGTGCAGTGCTTAGCTCAGGGCCTACTACCTAGTAAGTGCTTAGTAAGTGTCTCCTGATGTGATGATTATTGTTGACCCTTACTGCCTTTTTAGGTGATTCTTTGTAGGCCTCTTGCTTTTCCTTTCGTCCCTAACGTCGCTCCTCCCTCCACCCATAGGCCAGGGTATGACTAGTATCCACTCACGTGTCCACTCTCTCCCACGGTGCCCACACTCCCACGCTCTGTCCTGCAACTGACCTGCTCTTTTGGCAGGTGACATCCTGGCACAGAGGCAGGGGTGGCCTCCAGCCAATTGTCGTGCAGCTTTGGTGGCACTGCCTGAGGAAGGTAGCGTGATTTCTGGGAATCCAGGAAATAACAAGACATCTGATTCTGTCATCCAAACTGGGGACAGTTTCCATAGCAGAAACTGTGATCCTGTGGGTAGGAAACAAAATTTCCACCCAAACCTCTGTCACTGTTTCTAAGTCTTTCCGTTCATGCTCATTTACGAGGAGCTTGCGCTTGCGTTCTCTCAGAGCTCTTTGGGAAGTCCATGGTAGCAGGTACCAAAGGTTTCAGACAAATGCCCCCGATGGAGTGTGAGATGACCCTGGTCCCCTTGTGGCATCCAGTAGAGAGGGGACACTGGTTTTGTTTGTGGAATTCAAATGACCAGTGCTAAGCTCTTTGAGTTCCCGAAAGTCGACTCCATACTTTACAGGGTGAGAACACCCCGTTTGCACAGGGCAGTGTCGCCCATCACGTGCGTTCATGTCTGCCATCTCCTTTGATCACCGCAGCCCCGTGCTGCAGATGAGGAAACCGAGTCTCTTTTGGGGCGACTGGGTCAGGGGGCAGGACAGTGCTGGTCGCCTGTGCACAGGGGCAGCCCCGGAACTTCTCATCAACCCTTCTTCCCTCCCACTCAGTGCTGTTTCTCTTTCTTTCCCCTCCTTTCCAGCTCCCTCCAGGCCCAGAATCCGGGGAGCAGCGCTGGTGGGGAGCCACCTGGGTGCCCGTGCAGGAAACCGCCGCTCGTGGTGAGGTGGACATGGGAGACCGAGCTCGGCTGACCAGAGACCCCGTTTTCTTCCAGACTGAGGGGGAAGGTGGCGGGGCCTCCCCGCCGGCCCCACGGAGGATGCAGTTCTTTGGCCGCCTGGTCAACACCCTCAGCAGCGTCACCAACTTGTTCTCCAACCCATTCCGGGTGAAGGAGGTGGCCGTGGCGGACTACAGCTCGAGCGGCCGGGTCCGGGAAGAAAGGCAGCTGATTCTGTTCCAGAACGCTCCCAGTCGCACGTGGGACTGCATCCTGGTCAACCCCAGGAACGCCCAGAGTGGATTCCGGTGGGTGATGGTCCGTTGCCCCCCACACACTTCTCTCCTTTGACTCCTCCCAGGTCTCAGCCTGGAGGTCCCTTGGCCGAGAACAGCTTCTTCAGGTTGACATCTGAGGGGTCTGTTGGGGGTGGGGCTGCTTTTAGAACGGAGGGAGGGGCTTCCTGGACTCGACACCTTCCGGCCCACCAGGGTCCCGGCAGCAGGGGCTGGGGCTGGAGGACTGTGGCCTGCCTCGAGGCTTGACCCGTACAGATCGAGGGAGGGAGGGAGGATGGGGAAGCCGAGAAGGTCAAATCGGGGAAGGCCCAGGGATCACCTGTAGCCCTGGGTCCTTAAGGCGTGACTGTCCTTGTAGGGGCCGGTTGGCCGAGGTTTGTTCAGGGGAGCCTGGAAGGGGTGGACGGCTGCTCTTCTCAGGGCATGCTGGGCCCCCCTCCGTGGGCTAGAGGAACGTGTAGGAATCCAGGACAGGGCTGAGGGAACTGAGCAGCTGCAGGGCCGGTTGGGAAAAGGGGTTAGGAGTGACCAAGGACCCCAAATGCGGGGTCCAGGGGAGCTTGGCAGACGGGCTGAGTTGGGCTAGTGCTGATGGTCCTTGTTCATTCGTTCACCCATCTGGCTGTCCTGTCGTCCAGGGAGTGAGCTGGGAGGCGGGGATGGAGGTTGGAGGGCGGGAGGCTAGAGCGGAGGTTCTGAAGAGCTGCAGAAATGGTGATGCCGAGGCCTGGGAGTCGCTGGGAGTGAGGGCTGTTGGGGGGATGGGGGCACCGTGCCAGAGCCCGGGGTTTTCACGGGGGGTAGTCATCGTGGGGGGTTCCCCACTGCTCCGAACACCCTGCGCTTTGTGGAGAGAAGGCTTGGTTTACTGGACTTCCTCTTCAGGGGGCCGAGGTTCTGTCTTTTAAGTCTCCTCCTTGACTTGCCTGGAGGGCTTTGTCCGCAAAGTACTTAAGTGTGTTGCACGGAGGTGTCAGGGTCCTGCTTCCAGCCTCCGGGTAGAGGTGCTCCTCTTGTTCTGTAACTGCAGAGCTTCAGGTTGGGGGAGGGGATCAGGGTCTTCCGAATCCTCAGGTTTTATTCCCTAAGGCCTGGGAGTCCTACAACACCCCTGTGGGTGGAGAGTTGGGTGCTGACTGATACAGACGGCAGCAATGATAGTACCGCGTTATATTAGTGCATGTGAGGCGCTGGTCTACCTGTTAGCTCCCTCTGTCCTCACCACAGTCCCCAGAGGTAGGGCTATTATTGACCCCTTCTTACAGAGGAGGAAACAAAGCTCAAAGTTAAGTAACTTGCCTGGGGTCACAAAGCCACTCATAGCAGAGCTGGGGTACAGACATCCTGGCTCCAGAACCCACCTCTTCCTTTTCCTCCAGGCGGGCCGCTTTGCAGTGTGATGAGCTGGGCCCGTCCTGGGCCCCCAGCCTGACATATGGTCCAGGCGCCTGGCTCTTCTGGGGTGAGCCCCGTGGTGGTCACCTGTAGCACCGCTGTGTACATTGTGATAACGTCCATACTCCTCTTCCTGGTACGAGTTAAACATTTACTGCTGACATTGATTTGTGACATATGCTGTTTGACGAACCCCGCCAGCCCCTCGCTGGTATCTCAGCAGAAGCACGGCTGCACTTCCCAGGAATCCTGGGAGGAATGATCAAAGCGTGTGTGACGCATGATCTTTGCTTCTCGAAAGGGGACTGACTTTTGAGGCCCTCTGTGCTGGGACTTTGCCTGGACACACACCCTAAGGTTTGCCCGTTCACTGTTTATCCAGCCCACAGCCCATCTCCACCAGCGGCAGGTCTCCGCCCTCCAGGGGCTCAGGCAGTAGCCAGAAAAGGTGGATCAGGACCCGGCATTCAGTGGGGTAAATGTGGGGTACATGGGCTTGTGTCAGACTCATGTTCCCCGGACAGACCTTCACTCTTTTTTTTGTTTGTTTTTGTTTTTTTTTCTTTGCGGTATGCAGGCCTCTCACCGTCGTGGCCTCTCCCGTTGCGGAGCACAGGCTCCGGACGCGCAGGCTCAGCGGCCACGGCTCACGGGCCCAGCCGCTCCGCGGCACGTGGGATCTTCCCGGACCGGGGCACGAACCCGTGTCCCCTGCATCGGCAGGCGGACTCTCAACCACCGCGCCACCAGGGAAGCCCCAGACCTTCACTCTTTACACGTTTTCTTTGCCCTTGTTTTTCCATCTGCTAAGAGTGCTCTTCCCGCACTCCTTGGCCTGCAACTCATGTGTCCCTGCTCTGTGAGCCTGTGCTCACCCCTCTGTTCTCCCTCAGCAGTGTCTGTACCTTTGTCCGGCCCTCTTGCCACGGATTGCCACATGTCTGTTTGCACATCTGTCTCCCCCACCAGACCACAGAGCTCTGGAAGGACAGGGCCTGCGTCTGAATCAGTATTCCATCGTATGGAATGTACCACATCTTCTTCATCCATTCATCTGTTGATGGACGCTTAGGTTGCTTCCATATCTTAGCAATTGTAAATAATGTTGCCATGAACATTGGGGTGCATGTATCTTTTTATTTACTTACTTATTTATTTATTTTTGGCTGCGTTGGGTCTTCACTGCTGCACGCGGGCTTTCTCTAGTTGCAGCGAGCGGGGGCTACTCTTCCTTGTGGTGCGCAGGTTTCTTGTTGCGGTGGCTTCTCTTGTGGAGCGCAGGCTCTAGGCACGCAGGCTTCAGTAGTTGTGGCACACGGGCTCAGTAGTTGTGGCTCATGGGCTCTACAGTGCAGGCTCAGTAGCTGTGGTGCACAGGCTTAGTTGCATGCAGCATGTGGGATCTTCCCAGACCAGGGCTCGAACCCGTGTCCCCTGCATTAGCAGGCGGATTCTTAACCACTGTGCCACCAGGGAAGTCGGATATTTTTCTGTATTATCTTCTAGAAGCTTTATTGTTTTGCTTTTACAACTAGGTTGATAATCTACCTGGAATTTCTTTTTTTTTAATGTATGGTGTGAAATAGGACTCAAGTTTCTTTTTCTTGTTTTTCAGCTGGAGATTCAGTTTTCCCAGGACCTTTTATCACAAACTGTTCTTTTCCACTGCTCTAGAATGCCATTGGACATAAATCCAGGCATCCCTCCCTGTAGGAATGGATTCGTTTCTAGTCACTGTTCTATTTTTCTTTTCTTGCACCAATACAATGCTGTCTTGTAACTTCATAATAAATCTTGATATGTGGTAGAACAAGTTCTCACTCCTTCTTCTTCAAGATTATTTTGGCTATTCTCAACTCTTTGTATTTTTATGGGACAAAGAAGTTCCACCCACAAAACAAACAAGCAAGGAAAGAAAGAAACAAAACCTCTGCTCTTGAGATTTAAGATTGGTACTGCACTGACTCTATAGATCAGTTTAATAAGAATTGACAACTTAATACTGTCTAGTCTTCCAGACTATAAACCTGAAATACCCTCCCACTTATTTAGGTTTTCTTTAATTTCTCTCAATAATTCTTTGTAGTTTTCTGCACATTCGTTTTGGACATATTTTGTTAGATTCATTCCTAGTGTTTGACATGTTTTGATGTTATAATAAATGATATTTATTAAAATTTAATTTTCTACCTGTTTGTTGTTGTATATGGCCAGGCAGTTGATCTTTTGTATATTCATCTTGTGTTCAGCAAACTTGCTAAACTCATTTATTAGTTCTAATAATTTATCTGTAGGACTTTTTGGATTTTCTGAGAACATAATCATATCATCATGAACATAATGACAGTTTTTGCTTCTTCCTTTCCAATCCTTATACTTTTTATTTATTTTTCTTGCCGTACTGCACTGGTAAGAATGATGAGTAAAATGGTGAAGCAAGCATCCTTATCTCATTCCTGTCTCAAAAGGGAAAGCTTCAACATCGTACCATTAAGCGTGATGTTTGTTCTAAGTTTTTTGCAGATACCCTCTGTTGCATTAAGGATATTCCTTTTTATTCTCAGTTTTCTAAGAGCTTTCTTTTTTAAAAATTCATGAATGGGTGTTGTATATTATCAAACGCTCATACTGAAACAATTGAGATTTGCATTTATTAGCTCGCTAGTTTCTCCTTTATTTTGTCAGTGTGGTGAATTATACATTGATTGGGTGATTGGTTGGTTTTGAAACATTAATGCAGCCATATATTCTGGGAATAAATCTCTCCTTGTCATGATGTAGCATCCCTTTTGTATATTGCTAGATTAAATCAAATATTTGTTTAGGATTTTCAGCACTATGTTTATGAGAGATATTATCCTGTAATTTTCTTTTTAAAAAACATTCTTATCAGGTTTTGGTGTCAGTTTTAGCTGGCTGCATAAAAAAAGTTGAGAAGTAATCCTTCTATTTTCTGAAAATTGTTTAAGATTGATATTACTACTTTCTTAAATGTCTGGAAGAATTCATGGGTGAAGCCATCTGAGCCTGGAGTTTCCTTTGTGTGAAGCTTTTCAATATGTATTCAATTCTTTAACAGATACAGGACTACCAGATTTTCTCCTTCTTCTTGTGTCAGTTTTGGTATGTTGTGTTTTCAAGAAATGTCAAATTCATTGGCATAAAGTTGTTCATAATGTCCTCTTTTTTTCTTTTTAACACCTGAAGAATCTGAAAAGATGGTACTTCGGGTTTTCTGTATTTCTCATTGAGTTTTGTTAGGGGTTTATTGATTTTTAAAAGTCTTTTCAAAGAACCAACTTTTGACTGTGTTTAAGCCAAATGCTGCTGTATGTATACTAATGCCATTTCCCCCCCTGTCCATTAGTTGTTGTTTTTTTTTTTTTTTTTTTTTTTGTGGTACACGGGCCTCCCTCTGTTGTGGTGCGGAGCACAGGCTCCGGACGCGCAGGCTCAGCGGCCATGGCTCACGGGCCCAGCCGCTCCGCGGCATGTGGGATCCTCCCAGACCGGGGCGCGAACCCGGTTCCCCTGCATCGGCAGGCGGACGCGCAACCACTGCGCCACCAGGGAAGCCCCCATTAGTTGTTTTATTAATGTTTAAGTAGTTAAAAATTGCAAAATGCATCCTTGACTTATTACAGTCTACCTTTTTAAAAAATATATTTATTTTATCTATTTATTTATTTGGCTGCTTTGGGTCTTGGTTGCAGCATGTGGGATCTTCTTTTTTTTTTTTTTTTTTTTTAGTTGTATTTATTTGGCTGCTTTGGGTCTTGGTTGCAGCATGTGGGATCTTCTTTTTTTTTTTTTTTTTTTTTTAGTTGCGGCACAAGGGATCTTTAGCTGCGGCATGTGAACTCTTAGTTGCAGCATGTGGGATCTAGTTCCCTGACCAGGGATAGAACCCAGGCCCCCTGCACTGGGAACGCAGAGTCTTAGCCCTGGACCACCAAAGAAGTCCCACAGTCCACCTTAAATTGGTACTTTGACACTTCCCTGACAATGCAGAAACCTTTGAATATTTCAATTCCATTTATCCATCTCATCAACTTTTTGTGATGTATTTTCATTTTAATTAAATATATATGTAAATATTTCTATCTATATACCCCCAAACATTTTTATTGTTCTTAGAAACAGTCAGTTCAGGGAATTCCCTGGCCGTCCACTGGATAGGACTCCATGCTTTCACTGCTGAGGGCCCAGGTTCAATCCCTGGTCAGGGAACTAAGATCCCAGAAGCCGTGTGGCACGGCCAAAAAAAAAAAACCCAAAACACAGTCAATTTAGATTTGCCCACATAATACCTTTTCCAGTGTTCTTTATTCTTTCCTGCATTATGTTGCTTCCATCTGAGATAGTTTTCTTTCTGCTTAATTCTCTTAGTACAAGTCTGCAGACAGTGAATTCTCTGTTTTTCTATCTCTAAAAATGACTATATTTTACCTTTATTCTTTTTTTTTAAACTGAATAAAAACGTGGGGCTTACCTCAGTTCCCTGAGTAAAAATGTGGGGCATACCTCAGTGTGCTTCCCTTTTCTCTAGAATCCTGGCCCGCTACGCCTTGCCTGCGTTTGGTTCTCTCCAGAACATTCAAATATTTGTTTGAATTTAATCCTGCCTTTATATTTGTTTTCACCAGGAAGGCTAGTCTGGTACAAACTCCTCTGTCATAGCCAGAAGTTTCCACTTCATCTCACAAATTTTATATGTAATATTTGCATTGTCATCGAGTCAAGATAGTTCCTAAATTTTACCATGACTTCTTGTTTGAACCGTAGATAATTTGTATGTATCTTGGTTAATTTGTAAACATATGGGAAATTTTTCGTTATCTTTTTGTTATCGATTTCTAGCTTAATTGCATCATGGTTGGAGGACACAGTCTAAATATTTTCAGGTCTTTGAAATTTGTTTAGATTTGCTTTATAGCCCAGCATGGGTCCAATATTTATAATTTTGTGTGTGTGTTTCAGAAGAATGTGTATTCTGTACTTGATGGGAATAGTGCTTTATATATGTCTGTTAGGTCAAGTTTATTAATTGTTCTATATCCAACAGGGATTTTTTTTTTTTTTGGTCTGCTTGTTGTGTAAGGAACTAGTAGAGTATGTTAAAATCTATCAGTGTGACTGTGGATTTGTCTAGTTCTCTTAATTCTGTCAAGTTTGACTTTATTTTGGAGCTTTATTATTAGATACATAATTATATTTTCCTAGTGAATTGAAACTGTTATCATTACGAATTGTCCCTCTTTGTGTCCAGCAATGCTTTTTACCTTAAGCTTTACTTTTTCTAATATTAATATAGCTTCACCAGGTTTCTCTTGGTTAGTATTTATATATTTCCTTATAATTTTAATCTTGTAAAGAATATGTAGTTGTCTTTTCTTTACCCTGTTATCCAGTCTTTTATTTCTTATATTTATTTGGAACATTTAGTCTATTTATGCTTCATGTAATTCTGATATATTTGGGTTTAAATCTACTGTTTTACTGTTGCTTTTTTTTTGTTATTCTTCCACCTGTTTTCTTTTCTTTATTCCTTTCTTTCTTGTCTTCTTTTTATTTTTTGGTTTTTGTTTTGTTTTGTTTTAGCTTTACTGAGATGCAATTTACAAAAAATAAAATTTACCAATTTTAAGTGTATCATTCAATGGATTTTGATAAAGGTACACACTCATGTAACCATCACCACAATCCAGATGCACAACTTTTTTGTTATCCCCCAAATTTCCTCTGTGCTCCTTTGTAGTATTTGTAGTAATGCCTCTGCACCCACCACAGCCCTTAGCAAACACCGATCTACTTTTTATTTTTTAATAAATTTATTTATTTTATTTATTTTTATTTTTGGCTGTGTTGTGTCTTCATTGCTGCATGCAGGCCTTCTCTAGTTGTGGCAAGTGGGTGCTACTCTTAGTTGCGGTGCGTGGGTTTCTCATTGCGGTGGCTTCTCTTCTTGCAGAGCACAGGCTCTAGGCACATGGGCCTCAGTAGTTGTGGCTCACGGGCTCCAGAGCACAGGCTCAGTAGTCGTGGCGCATGGGCTTAGTTGCTCCACGGCATGTGGGATCTTCCCAGACCAGGGCTTGAACCCGTGTCCCCTGCATTGGCAGGCGGATTCCCAACCACTTTGCCACCAAGGAAGCCCCAACACTGATCTGCTTTCTATCCCTATAGTTTTATCTTTTAATCATACAGCATGTAGTCTTATGAATCAGAGTTTTTTCCCTTGGCATAATGCTTTTGCAATTCATGATTGAATGTTTTCTTATTATTCCATTTTTCCATCTCTATTAGCTTGGAAATTTATACTCTATTATTATCTTTTAATGATAGCTTTTGGGAGATAGTTCTCCTTGGGTCTCTTGTGTTTCTGTACATCTTACAATCAGAGACTCTGACTACTTTTGTTCCATACTGTCTTTACAAGGATGTTTGTGTTGTGAACAGCCTTGGAAGATAGAGGTAGGGTCTTTCTCTCGAGCAAAGCGTAGGTTTGCTTACTCTTCTATATAATAAAGATAATATTTTCCTCCAGAGCAAAGCTTAGACAGATTTTCTCATTGATGATTATAACAGATTCAAGTTCCCTACACTCAGGGCTTCTGTCTTCTAATGCAACATGAGCGGGTGTCACCTGACCCTCTTCATGTCACCCTCTGGGAAATGGATCCCAGGGAATAGGCACAAATGCTGATACTCTGGCACAAATGCTATTGCTGTGAGTAATAAATTGCCCTTTGTCTTTCATCCAGGAACCTTGTGTCTTCTGCCAGCATCCATGAAACTGTGTCAGGCTAACTTGTTAGTTTGCAAGTAGGGTAAAATCTGAAACGTGTATATATGTCCATGCCACTCTCTCACTTTGTCACAGCTTACCCTTCCCCCTCCCCATATCCTCGAGTCCATTCTCCAGTAGGTCTGTGTCTTTATTCCCGTCTTGCCCCTAGGTTCTTCACGACCATTTTTTTTTTCTTAGATTCCATATATATGTGTTAGCATACGGTATTTGTTTTTCTCTTTCTGACTTACTTCACTCTGTATGACAGACTCTAGGTCCATCCACCTTACTACAAATAACTCAATTTCGTTTCTTTTTATGGCCGAGTAATATTCCATTGTATATATGTGCCACATCTTCTTTATCCATTCATCTGTTGATGGACACTTAGGTTGCTTCCATGTCCTGGCTGTTGTAAATAGAGCTGCAGTGAACATTTTGTTACATGACTCTTTTTGAATTATGGTTTTCTCAGGGTATATGCCCAGTAGTGGGATTGCTGGGTCGTATGGTACCCTTCACAGTTCTTGATAGAACCCTAGAGATTGTAACACACATCCTTGGCCTTACTGAAGTATAATTGGTACTTTGGCCTCTTCCAGAACAATACAAGGGTCTTAGAACCCTTTAACTCCATTTATCCCACTCCAGACTTCTATGCCATGTATTGTTTTTTATTAATATTTTTATTTTAAACCCAACAAGCCATTGTACTGTCAATATTTATTTAGATTCACTCACGTATTTACCATTTTCATGGTGCTTAATTTTTTTCCTGCATCTTTGACCATCCATCTAGGATCAACTTTCTTCTACCAGAGGAAAATCCTTTTGTATTTCCTTTTATTTGGGTCTGCTAATGTCACAGTCAGTCTGTCTCTCTGGTGCATTTGTTTGTTTGACTAGTGAAATATTTTAATTTCAACATCATACTTGAAGTTTTGTTTTTTTTTTCTGGGTGTAGAATTCTCAATGGCATTTATTTTCTTTTAGCTCTTTAAGGATGTCATCTCATTATCTCTGGCTTCCATTGTTGAGCTTCATTGTTGAGTCTGACGGTTGCCCTCTGAAAACTTTTTTTCTCTTTGCTATTTTTAATGTTTTCTCTTTGCATTTTGTTTTCAGCAGTTGTTACATGGCACATGTGTCAGTTATTGCTACGTTACAATATGTTGACCAATATGTGTCATTCTCAGTTATTGCTATGCAGCAAACACTCCCAAAATTTAGTGGCTTAAAACAATATCAATTATTTAGCCCACAAATCTGCAATTTGAGCAGAGCTTAGTGGGAAAGGCTCAGTTTGATTCTACATAGTATTAGCTGGGGTGGCTTGACTGCACAATCCACTTCTAAGATGACTCACAACTGGCAAGTTGGTGCTGGCTGTTGGCTGGGAGTTCATCCAGGGTTAAGGGTCCAGGGCCAAGAGTCATCTCCATGGTGCTTCAGCTTCCCTGTGGTATGATGGCCGGGTCCCAAGAAAAAAGAGATAGAGGCTTCCATTCTCTTAAATCCCTGCTCTAGAAACTAGGACGGCATCACTTCTGCCATATTCTTTTGGTAAAGCAGTTACAAAGCCAGGTTAAAGGGTAAAGACACATAAATTCCCACTGCTCAGTGGCTCAGTGGGAGGAATGTAAGTGTGGATTTGGTGGCGGGGGGTAGAGGAGGATTTATAGAATATTTTAAATTAATGGAATAATGTTTTCCATCAATTTTGGAAAGTTCATAGTCATTAACTCTTCAAGTATGGCTTCTGTACAATTCTTTTTCTATTCTGGTTTTGTATCTCCACTTATATGTATGTTAGATCTTTTCATTATATATTCTATGTCTTTTATCTAGTTTCCTGTATTTTCCAAGCTTTTGTCTCTCCATGCTTTATTCTGTTTACTTTTTTCTTACCTATCTTCCTTTTCACTAATTTTCTATTCAGCGTTGTCCAATCTGCTGTCTAACCACTGAGCTCTTAATTTTGGCAATTATATCTTTAAATTCTGCAGTGTCCACTTGGTTCCTCTTTTTTTTTTTTTTTTTTCGGTACATGGGCCTCTCACTGTTGTGGCCTCTCCCGCTGCAGAGCACAGGCTGCAGACGCGCAGGCTCAGCGGCCATGGCTCACGTCGGCAGGCGGACTCTCAACCACTGCGCCACCAGGGAAGCCCGGTTCTTTTTTTTTTATAGTTTAAAGTGTTTTGCCAAAATTGTAAATATCCTACTTTATCCTAATATTGTCATAGTTATTTTTAAAGTCTGTGTCAGGTAACTTCAGTATTTGTAGACCCCCAGTTATAGATCTGTTTCTCTTGTATATTGTCTCTGTTGGTTTTCTTTCATATTTTCTTTTTAAAAAATATTTATTTATTTATTTTTGGCCACACTGGGTCTTAGTTGTGGCATGTGTGATCTTCCATTGCGGCACATGGGCTCTTCGTTTTGGTGTGCGGGCTTCTCTCTAGTTGTGGCGTGCAGGCTCAGTAGTTGCAGTGCGCGGGCTTAGTTGCCCTGTGGCATGTGGGATCTTAGTTCCTCGACCAGTGATTAAACCCGCGTCCCCTGCATTGGAAGGCGGATTCTTAACCGCTGGACCACCAGGGAAGTCTCATCTTTCATGTTTTCTTATCTCTTAATGTGCCTGGGGAGTTTTGCTTTCATGCTGGACCATGGATTTGCAACAATGCTTGTGGAAATATACGTGATGATATTTTTTAAAAAAGAAAGAAAGGAAAGGAAATCTTTTCAAATAAAAAGAAAGCCCCAACTCCATTTAGGGGTGTGTGTGTGTGTGTGTGTGTGTGTGTGTGTGTGTGTGTGTGTGGTGGGGGAAGGGAGTCCATCTGGAGCAGGTCAGTCCACAGCTGGAAGCAGGCAGGCACCTGTTTGCAGGGACCCAAGTCTTCAGATTCCATCAAGGGCATGGGCCAAGCGTCCCTCCCGGCTCACTTCTGTGTCTTCCTCCTCTGCCCTGGCTCCTCAGGCTCTTCCAGCTGGAGACAGAGGCCGATGCCCTGGTGAACTTCCAGCAGTATTCTTCCCAGTTGCCACCCTTCTACGAGAGCTCCAACCACATCCTGCATGTTGAGGTCCTGCAGCAGCTGACCAACCTCATCCGCAACCACCCCAGCTGGTCGGTGGCCCACCTGGCGGTGGAGTTGGGGATCCGAGAGTGCTTCCATCACAGCCGCATCATCAGGTGGGCGGGGGGCTTGGCCAGGTGGGGCAGGAGGGCAGGACTCTGGGGATACTGGGTGTGGATGGGGAGTCTCAGTCCAGCCTCAGTTCCCCTCCATAAACTCAAAGGTTGCCCAGAACGTTTGACTTCACAAGGGGCAGCATTGCCTCTGGGTTAGAGCAGGGGAATGCTGACTAAAGTCAGAAGGAACAGTGTAACATTTCTGGAGTGCCTGCCAGGTGCCAGGCCCCTGGTAGCTGTTTTATACCCACCATGAACTTGAATCCTCTCAACATGCCCATGAAGTAGTGTCATCCCAGTGAGAGGTTATGTGACTTGTGCAAGGTCACTCAGCTGCAGAGGGCTGAAGAGGCTTCAGATCCTTGGTGTCTCCTTCCGAAGGCCTGGTTGCCCTTCTGGAAGCTGGAACATTTAGTCTCGTATGTCTATTCGGCCAACATGCCCCTGGCGAGGGCCCCGTGCCAGCCAGAGGACTCGAGCTCACCATCCTGCCCTGAGGTAGCCACCACACCTCCGGTTCTCTGCTTCAGACAGCTTGGTTCAGCTCCCGAGCCCAAAGCTCAAAACTCTTCACTGCCTTTTACAGTTTACCGGCACGATCTTGGACATCATGGTGTTTGATCTCACAATAGTTCTATCGATTTCCTAGGGCAGGCGTGGCAGGTATTATTTTTATTTTTTTGTAGATAAGGATATTGAACCCTAGAAAAGTTAAGTGAATTGCCCGAGGTTGGTGAGATTTCTGCCTTCTTCGATTCTTTCTATGCCACCCCACTGCCCACTTCAGGCTGGTATGGCCCTAGGGCACATCCCTCATACAGGTGTGCAAACTGAACTAAAAACTGATAACAGATCACATCAGTTACAAGTAAATTGTGACTCAGCCCTGAGTTTGAACCAGCCAGCTTGAGCAGGGCACGAATGCTCTTGGGCTTCTCCCCCACCTCCGCTGAGTCTGCACTTGGCTTTCTCAGTGCCCCGCCCACCTCATGCCACACCCCTCACCTCCCCGGCCCTCCCTTGCAGCTGTGCCAACAGCAGGGAGAATGAGGAGGGTTGCACTCCCCTGCACCTGGCCTGCCGCAAGGGCGACTGGGAGATCCTGGTGGAGCTGGTGCAGTACTGCCGTGCCCAGATGGACGTCACCGACAACAGCGGAGAGACCGCCTTCCATTACGCTGTCCAGAGTGACAATTCCCAGGTGCTGCAGGTGAGCAGGGGTGGAGGCAGGGTGGCTGATTCTGGCCACACCTTACCACGGCCGCAGCTGTCTTTGGGCTTCTGGGCTCAGGTGTCCCTCTGGGCCTCTCACTGTCCCCACCTTGATCCTTGAGGCCTGAGCCCCTTCATGGAGGGTGTAGCCCCACCCGGCACTTGCCTCCCCGTGCTTTTCAAGGAGACACATCCTTGGCCACTTGGCTCCTACAACCCTGGGAAAGTCCTCCAACCCAGCAAACTGAGCTCGAGGTCTAGTCCCGTCAGTCAGTTTAATTCAGCTTCTCCTGAGCACTCACCGTAGGCTGGGCCCCTGGGCCGGGTGAATTTCAGCCCCTGCCTGGAGGCGCCCGTGGTCCAGCAGGACCTGAGCTTAACTTTTTGCAGTAACTCAAAACAAACAAAACTCCATCTGGCTCCTGTAGGCATTTGCACCAAAGGCACTCCTTCTGTTAAATTTTTGATTAGCTGGGCAGAAAAATAAAAAATAAAAAAATTGTAGGCAAGTCGATCAAATGATGAAAAGGCTACCTTATATATCAGATAGAAAAGACAGAATACTGGGCAGTATTTTATTGCCTAGAATTAGAAGATTCTTCTAAAGGTTATATCCTTCTCTGTGCCTTGGCATCAGAATGGGACCACATTATTCCAGAAAATATGGATTCCTGTCTTATGATTAGTGCTCTCAGGGAAGGGGATTCTATACCCACTGTTGAACTCTGCCCTTACTGAGACCCCACTGTGTGCTCAGCACGGCACCACGTAGAACCTGCCTCGATTGAGAGGGCGGGCACACACTCTTATCAATAGCTGTCCTTTACCGCTGGTCCCGTGCCTGACCCCGTACTCAGTGTTATATGTGTTCTAGTTAATTCTCAAGATATCCTCTGTGGGTGCGGGCCATTATCTTCTTCTCCTCGCCAAAGAGACTGAGGTTCAGCGAAGTTATGTGCCCGTTCAGCGAAGTTATGTGTCCGGGGAGGGGTGCCAGAGAGCTGTGAGCGGTGGGGCTGGCCCTTGAATCGGGCCTGGAGACCAGCACCTCGGCCAGCACCTGCTGTGTCCCTAGCCTGTCCACAGACCCAGCCGGTCACAGGGGTACACAGGGGTCATAATTAACCTCAGGGAAACAGCTTTCAACCGCAGTCGAGGAAATAAAATCCTCATGGCTGTTTTATTAATACTGGTGTTTTATTTTGTTTTGTTTAATTAAAAAATAATACCTACACATAGCTGAAAAATTCAGGCAGGACAGAAGGGTATGCAATGGAAAGCAAGTCTCCTTCCCACCCAGACCCCAGTGCCCATCCTAGACACAACCTCTTTTACATTTCCTGATTGAGAAATTTTTCATACGTGCCACAGTCACGCCAGACCAGCGCCCCAGCCAGTACTGGCACAGTCAGCTTCTTTCTCTCCCCAAAGCCTGTGGCTTCTCTTGAAGTTCTTGTCAGTGTTCTCGTGGAGTCCAGCTTCCCTTCCCCGAGGCCCCAGAGAGGGACGGCCACAGCGGTGGATGTTAGCAGAGGGACAGGCCAGGGGCCTCACCGTGTTTGGCTCCCGCCCACCCCGAGGTCTTGCTGTCAGCTCCTAGGGAAGAACGCATCGGCTGGCCTGAACCAGGTGAATAACCAAGGACTGACCCCGCTGCACCTGGCCTGCCAGCTGGGGAAGCAGGAGATGGTCCGTGTGCTGCTTCTGTGCAACGCTCGCTGCAACATCATGGGGCCCGATGGCTACCCCATCCACACGGCCGTGAAGTTCTCCCAGAAGGGGTAAGACCCTGCCCTGCCCCACGTGGTCCGAGGGGCCTCCCGTCTGCGCGGCCAGTCCTCCTGCCCAGGCGAGCAGTGGCCTCCACAGGCTCATTAGGTGCGTGTCAGATCCCGGTGCCGAGGGCTGCCCTGGTACGAGGAAAGTTATTTGATAAATGTGTGGGAGTGTGAGTCTCGGTCCGTGAGGTCTGCTGTGCAGAGAATAGAGCTTTGAAAGTTGCTCAGACGTGCACCTTAATTTCTGACCGTGAGCCTCCCTCTGCCAAACCGGAGAAAAACAATCTTAAACTTCCCCTGGGTTCCCCCTTGCCCGCTCCCCCAGGTGATGCCCCAGTGCTAGAATCTCACGCAACCCTAAGGCTTGGAAGGGCCCATGTGACCTGGATCCTCTTCCATCCAATCCCACCACATCTGATCTGAACAGCCCCTTCATGGCTGCTGTGCTAGTGCAGCTTCTGTGCCCAACTCGAAACCTAGGAATGCTTAGCAAGGTGGCCCAGGGCCCCATCCGCCTGATGCATCCCTCCTTCCTGGGGGTGGCACTGCTGGGACTCAGGTGCCAGGCCCATGTCTTGGGGAGCTCTGGACCACTCATTTCTTCCTTTCTCCCCAGCCCTGGGAAACCTGGCCGCAGGATAATTCTTCTCCATGTGCAGTGTGTGCACGTGTGTGTGTGTGTGTGTGGATGTAGGAGGGATGAAAGAGATGACCATCCCAAAATACTACCCAGCAGATACAGTAACTAGAATGAGTGAATGAATGAATGAGTCAGGTGGTCCCTCAGTCCCGGGCGCTGTGCCTTACAGAGGTGGTTGAGAGAAAGCCCGGGACAGGGGATACAGAAGTCGCCCAGTACTTTCCAGAGCCATGTGGTAGACGGGCAGCAAGAAAAGAGTTCAGGGGGGCTGCCCTCGGGTGGGGGGCAGGCACGCTCACCCTCCCTCAGGGTTTTCCTTCCTCTGGGGTCTGCACCCACCTTTTGGCCCCTGGAGGGCATTGATGTCCCCTTGAAGGTCTGGTCCAAGCTTGGACAGACCCTCCTTTCCTTGATTCACTACTTGCAACACCAGCCGTTTGGGAGGCAGGGGAGGATAGAGGGCGGCCGTGTGCCAGTCACAGGCACCCATGTTGCAGACAGGCCCAGCCACTTTCCAGAGGTCACCAGTGGGAAGCTGGGGCTTAACCTCAAGCCTGTCTGACTCTGCAGCCAGCACCAGTGAGAGTGATCATTGCTGACCGAAGTCATCAAGGAAGGCTTCCTGGAGGAGGGGGCTTGAGATGTGCCTTGAGGGGCTCAGGATACCTTTGCCGTATCACCATATGCCTTCTGGTCGGTTTTGTTGCAACTGTATTTGCAGGAGCTCTCCCTCACCAGTAGATGAAGCCTTGAGTCGTGGCCTCTTCCAGTGTCAGGCTGCCCCCGCCGGCCTTCCTCACTCCCACGTGGCTTCTCTCTCCCCAGGTGTGCTGAATT
>NW_021145439.1:95331-101312 GCF_002837175.3 Physeter macrocephalus | reverse complement strand
GCTGTATCAACACCTGATGAGCGGGACTTCCCTGGTGGTCCAGTGGGTAAGACTCCGTGCTGCCAATGCAGGGGGCCTGGGTTCGATCCCTGGTCGAGGAACTAGATCCCACATGCCGCAACTCAGAAGTCTGCACGCCACAACTGAGAGTCCGCAAGCCACAACTAACAGTCTGCATGCTGCAACTAAAAGGTCCTGCATGCCACAACGAACATCCTGTGTGCCGCAACTAAGACCCGGCACAGCCAAAATAAATTAAGTACATTAATTAATTTTAAAAAATAAATCTTAAAAAAAAAAAAAGACCTGATGAGCCACAAGTAGGAGTTTGAAATTAGCTCCAAGACAGGGAGGAGTGAAAGGGTTCGAACTAAGGAGAGGCGTGGTCAGATTGCTGGAAAGATGGCTCTGGCTGCCGCGGCTGCATGGAATGATTGAATGGAGTAGACACAGCCTGGCAGGCAATGAGTGTCACCCCAGGCAAGAGGCAGTGGAGGAGTCTGGGTCGCTGGCAGGGGCTGGGAGAGAAGTAGATAGATCCAAGAGTTACGAAGAAGTAGAATCATTAAGACTTGGTAACTAACTTCTGCTTCTGGCCAAGATGGAGTAACAGAGGCCAGATTTCCTATCCCACTTGAAACAACCAAAAAATTCAGACCAAAAAAAAAAAAAAATACATGAAACTGTGGTTTTCAAGAAGGAACCATCTGAAGGGATTAGAGGGAACTGTGTCTGATGCTCATACAGGGTTGGGAATACTGCCTGTTCCCACCAGTCAGACCGGAAAACTCATAATTCACAGGGAAGTGGGTATAGCATTTAGGAAGGTCTTGTCTCAGAGGTGGGGAATAATTAGCCCTAAACTGAGCATTGCTAAAAACCCACCTAATAAATCATAAAGCAAGCCCCCAAAGGATCAATTGGATCCCAAGTAATTTAACTGCTTCCCAGAATAAAGCTCAAGCAGATTTATAAAAATATAAAAATATCCAAAAATCACATCTGGCATCCACCAAACATTACCAGGTGTGCAAAGAAGCAAGAAAACATGACCCATAAAAAAAAGAATAATCAATCAATTGAACCTGACCCAGAACTGACACACATGTTAGAATTAGCAGAGAAGGGTTCTAAAGCAGTTTTTATAACTGTATTCCATATTTTCAAAATGTTAGAGACATGAAGTTATAAAAAAAGATCCAAATTAACTTTTAAGAGGTGAAAATTACAATGTCTGAGATGAAAAATACACTGAATGGGATTTGTGGCAGATTAGACAAGACAGAAGAAAAGTTAATGAACCTGAAGGCACAGCAATAAAACCTATCCAAAATGAAACAGAGAAAATAGAATTTTTTTTTTAAATGGAAAGAACTCCAGTCAGCTGTAGGATAATTCCAAGCAGCCAAGTATATGGGGAGTCCCAGAGGAAAGGAGGAAGGGGAACAGAAGAAATATTGGAAGAAATCATGGATGAAAAATTTCCAAATTTAATGAAACCTGTTTCCAAGAAGCTCAATGAACCCCAAGCACAGATGCTTGGTGACCGACTGGAAGCGGAGGGTGAAGGAGAAGGAGCAGACAAGGGTGATGTCCTTGCTTCTGGCCCAGGAGACACGGCTGGGGTACCATTCTCTGAGGGGGAGGCCTGCAGGGGGCTCAGGTAGGGTGGGAGCTGTGTCAGCTTTAGGGACACAGATGGAGGTGTCAAGGGCAGCAGGCATGATGGGTCTAGTGTTCACAAGGCAATGGACTGGAGATAGAAGTCCAGGAGGCCATGGACTTGGTGGGCCCTGCCGGAGAGAGCTGAGGGCCAGGGGCAGACCCCAGGACACACCATCAGTTAATCAAGAGGCAGAGCCTGAAGGGCCACATGGGGAGCTGAGAAGGGACATGCAGAGAGGGAGTAGGGAAACCCAAGGAGCACGGTACCCAGGTGGACTGGCCCTGCTGAGAGACTGTTCTAAAGTGGCCATGTTGTCACTCAGAGGTGAAGTCTGGTGTGGCTGGCTTGGCCCCAGGGCAGGACTGTCTCAGGATATTGTACAGAAAGTGGTAGATGTCCTGGGGAGGGTTGGGACCCCAGGGGTCTGGAAGAGGGTGGCAAGCATAAAATATTCTCGCAAGAGTGAGGACTAGATGGGTGGGAGATGGGGTGGAGGCGGGGATGTCTGAATTTCAGACCTCAGAAGTGCAGCCGTGGAAGTGATGACCAGGTCAGCGTGGACCACAGTGCAGGGGCCAAGCGAAGGCCCCCGGAAACAACAGGATGGAGAAAGGGAGAGACCAGCATATTGGCCAGGGCATCCTGGTGGGGCCAGAGGAACACTGAGCCTGAAGAGGAGGACTGTGGGGGGCCCCAAAGTCTTCTGAGCATGAAGCATTGTGCCAGGGGTGAGGAGGTGATCCCAGGGACCAGGGTGCAGGAACCACAAGGGGTGAGGGAGTCGCGTGGGGGTGGAGGGAGAGGCAAGCTGTGGCGGGTGGAAGAGCATCACAGACTTGGGTTAGGAACCACAGAGATTCCTATGGAGAGAGAAAGAGAGAAAAAGAGAGTGCAAGCAAGCTCATTTTCTGCACACCGGGCTTCTGCACACCGGCCTCCATCGCTACCACCCAGGCAGGCAGCTTAAGGAAGGATGCGCTTGTGCATGCCTTCACAGGAGGCTCCAGCTCCTGAGAGGAGAGCTCTGGCCCAGCCCCGACCTGGGCCTTGAAGCCAGGGAGGTGGGATGGTGCAAAAGTCGAGAGGGGCCAGGCCCCATGGCCTGCCACTGGAGCCCGAGGATGCTCAGAGGAGACAGGCCCGGGTGCAGGTGTGAGAGGCCCAAGCGGGGACGTGGCATGCGGCAGCCTGCCTCTCTAAGCTCAGAGGCTCGGGAGAGCCTCTCTTGGCAAGGGGCCCGGGGGAGGACTCAGCCTGCTCAGCGGGGCCACCTGCTGTCTCTTGCCCCTGCCAGCCCTAGAGGCCCTGTGGGGTGCAGGGAGGAGGCCGTTTCCCTGGACCCAAGCCGGGTGCAGGGGGCAGCTGGCCGTCCTGGCCAGCTTCTACCTCCCTCTTCAGAATCTTCTACCAGGTAAGCAGCAGCCAAGCCCTGCCCCGTCTCTCTGTCCTTTTGCACTCTGCTGAAAGATCGGCAAGTGCCCTCCTCCCCCTGGGAGCGTGCTGTGCTCCCTAATGAATGTGGGGTTACGCACACCCAGGGTGCCGTGTGTATGCTCCAAACGTGCGTGGAGACGAACAGAGACCCAGGCACAAACGTAAGCAACCTCGGAAATGTGCATGTGCTTGGGAGGAGCTACCTACACTGACAGGCATGTGTGTAGAGGAATTACACATGGGCGTATGCAAACACAAGGAGGGCATGAAACCACAAAGGTGAGTGCACCTGCATCCCCACGCCTGCCGGCGTGCACACATTACGCACCCAGAATGCAAACATAGAGCAGATGTCCAGGCACACACGGCCATTTCATCCACATCCCTGTAGCTCCGTGCAGCCACAGAGGTGCCCATTCCACGTGCTAATAAGCATTCACAGAGACACGCACCCCACACACACATGTGCACTGAAAACTAAGTGCAAGCAGACGTCCACAGGCACATGCAAGACGCACATACCAACAGGCACAAAGATGCACATTTACATAAATGTACGCACGCATACACACACACAGTTATTTGTGCATATACGGAGCCACTCACGCTTATACCTGTGTACATGCACGCACACGTGCCCAGCCATGCCCGGGTACACAACGCACAAATACACACATACAAAAATGCACATGCAGATAGGTCCTCATATATATCTGGATGCTTAGAAAAGCCTAACTAAAGGCGTTCAACACATTCATGCTACACTGAAAGCGCCATGAGGGCAGGAACCGTGGCCCCCTCGTTCACGGCTGCACCCCTGAAGCCCAGCTCAGGGCCTGGTGCCCAGAGTTTTGCAGAGCCGAGCACTGGGACACAGCTTGGGCGAGAGCTCAGAGGCAGGAGGGCGACAGACAGTCTGGGGAGTGGCCAGGGGTCCCTTGCGAGTGAGTGGGGCTGGGGAGGGGGGCTTTCAGGATGGCTACGCCTTCTTCTTCCTCCTCCCCTCCTCTTCCTCCCCTCCTTCCCCATTGATTCTCCTCTGCTACACGTACTGAGGGCAGGTGGAATGTCAAATGGGGCAGGAGGGAGGGTGGTGTCACAGAAAACCCATGGCCTTGCAGCCAGGAAGGCAGGTCTTGCTTGGCTCTATCTTGGAGCTGGGGGACCCGGCCAGGGTACTGATTTTCTCTGGGCCTCAGTTACATGCTAGGTGTTCAGCTGTAAGAATTTTCACAAAGTGAACCCACCTGTATAACTAAACAGCACCCAAATCAAAAAAATAGAACACATCCAGCTCCCCAGAGCAGATGAAGGTCAATTTTTACAGAACGTAAGGCCCCTGCAGGCCGGCCTGTGCCCCCCCGCCCCCATAAGTTTCTATTTGCCCTCACAGCCAGCAAGGGGGCACTTCGTCCCCTCAGCTCAGGACCCCTTTTCCAGGGTCCCTGCCACCCACAGGGAGAAAAGGCAGGAACAGCCCGTCAGCCTCCAGCACTCCGGCCCTGCCTCTCAGCGTCAGGCCAGGGCCCCTGTGGCCGGCGGAGGGGCCACCTCCCCTTCAGCACCGCCTCTGGAGTCCCATTTGGGGAGCCAGGAAATCTTGGGAGAGGGAGCACGGAGACCCCAAGTTTCTATACCACCCTGCCCCTTCGATTGAGCCACTTGTTGGTAGCACCCAAGGGCCTATGGCTTTAAGGGAAGACTTGAACCCAGGGCTGACCCAGTCCAAAGCCCACAGCCCGTACAGCGGTGGAGATCATTATCTCCATTTCACAGGGGAGGAAACTGAGGCTCAGAGAGACCAAGAGCAGAGCCAGGACTCCAGCTGTGGGGGCGAACTTGACCCTGTCATCCCCCCCACTCAAAGCCTTTCTGTGCTCCCCTTCTCTGGGACACTCCAAAGCCCTCCAATGACCTGGCCCTGCCAACCTCTCCCTGGGGGGACATAAGGTCCAAACCCCTTTTTGTTGAAGGCCTGGGACAGGGACAGGGGCTTGTCCAAGGTCACACGCTGGTGAGTGGAGGGACAGGATTAGAGCTCAGATCCCCTGCTTTCCAGCCTGGAACCGCCTCCCCTGGACCAGCCTAGTACTGGGAAAGGAGAGGCCTCCACCACTCCTCCCCTTTCCCTCCTCCCTGGAGGCTGCAGAGGCGAGCTGCCCTGAGCCAAGTGGGCCTGGAGGACCTGACCTGACCCCCCTTCCTCCCTGACGACTCCCCCAGCCTTTTGATATGTCAGCACCCACGGAGAAGACCACCCCCCCACCTCCCCTCTGTTAGCTGGGTTAGAACCCAGCTAGACACTAGAGTGTCATGGGGCCATTTGCTGGCTGTATGGGATGGACAGGGCACCTCCCCTCCCTGAGCTTAGTTTACTCATCTATAAAATGGGGTTATGACACATCTCCTAGAGTCGCTGGTAAGAAATGGTGGTATAAACGTGAAATAAACCCCCAACACGCTTCCTTCCTTCCAGGCCACAAGCCCAGGCACTCCTCATAAAGCCTCCCATTTTATCCTCTGAACAAGCTAGACGTAGGAACTGCCCGGGTTTATACGGGAGGGGAAACTGAGGCTCAGGTCATGCACTTTCCCAGGCAGCAGGGCTCCAAACTACTGGGAGCAGGGGTTGGTCCTCCCCGGCCAGCTCTTGGGCTCTCCAGGGACAGGGCCCACACTAAGGGCGTTCTCCGCACCCAAGCGGGGCTCCGGGTGCCAGGCCCAAGGGACGGGGCGGCCAGCGCGGGGGCCGGGGCCAAGCTGGGGAGAGCGGGCTGTAGTGGGGGGGGCCGCCTGTCAGCGCGGGGTCGGCCTTGGGTCGATACAGCGGCGGGATGAATGGGCGAGGAGAGAGCACAGAGGCAGGGCGGGCGCGGGGGGC